>NW_027053744.1:0-23000 GCF_011386835.1 Chrysemys picta bellii | reverse complement strand
AGCCTAAGCCTCATTCCTCCGAGCATTCACTGCCCTGGTATGCACAGCAGTAGCCTTACCCATTACCACCTTACCCCATGCAATGGCCACAATGGGGTCCTTGGCCCACATACCAGATCCCCTATCCTTCCCCAGCAACAGGAGGTTCCAGAGTACATCCATCATTACCACACAGAGAAACCTCTTACCCTCCTGAGACAGAGATAGAAGAGAAGAAATACTATCTCAGGCAGACCCGGATGATTCACCACCTGCCCCTTACTCATCTTCTGCACCAGACAAAGCGGTGATGCCGTCTATCCCTACGACACCAGATGACCTGAAACAGTTCCAAGAACTCTTCAAAAGAGTAGCAAATAGCCAAGAAATGTCCTTACATGAGGTGCAGAAGAAACAACATAGGTTGTTAAAAAACTTACAACCAGCATCATTGACCAAGATTGCCCTCCCCATTGAAGAGGCTATAATAGAGCCTGCGGAGGTAATATGGCAAACAGTGGCATCGGTATCCCCGACTAACAAAAGATCTGACAGAAAATACTTCGTTCCAGCCAAAGACATGGAATTTTTGTTTTCACACCATCAAGCCTGCTTTCTAGTAGTAGAGGCTGCTAATCAGTGTAGCAAACAGCCTCATTTACGCTCCTCACTGCCAGATAAAGAACACAAGAGATTGAACCTCTTTGGGCGGAAAGTTTACTCGTCAGCCACTCTTCTGCTTAGAGTTGCTAACTATTCTGCTCTACTAGCACATTACGACTACTCTAACTATGGTAAAATACAAGAGCTCGTGGAAGACCTCCCCAAGCATAAACGTCCTCAACTCAACGCCATTATCAACGAGGGTCAGTTAATATCAATGGATCAATGGATGTAGCGGACATAGCTGCCTAAAGAACCACAACAGCTGTGGTTATGAGAAGAACATCATGGTTGCAGACTTTGGGAATTCCAAAAGAACTACAGCTAAAAGTGGAGGACCTCCCCTTCGATAGGGATAAACTATTCTCGTCTCCATACCATGAAGGCCTTCTGAACAATGCTGCATACACTAGGCAAACACCCACCGCCTGACAAACGCCCTCACTTTACACCAAACCAGGTCACGAGACACCTCATTTAACCGTCAACAACCACGATACTTCACTCAGAACAGACCCAAACAACGGGCTCAGAGATGACGAGCTACACAGAACCAAACCTCGTCCACCCGTCCATTTACATCTAAGCCACAATTTTGAGGTCTTGGTCGAGGGTATGCACCACCTCCCATATCTCTAGTGCCAACAGATACCCCATTCCACAGTTTTGGTCACCGCCTACGCCCATTTTACCATGCCTCAGCTGCGATAACCACAGATCAATGGGTTTTGGAGATCATACAATCCGGCTACACCAGTCCTTTCACAGCCATTCCCCCTACCCTCCCTCGTATCCCATCCTTCTTCAGGGACCCCTATCACGATCACCTTCTACAACAGGAAGTAGACTACCTCCTACTGCTGGGTGCTGTAGAACCAGCACCACATCAATACCAAGGGAGGGGTTCTTATTCCAAATATTTCCTGACAGAGAAGAAAGGAGGGGATGGAGACCAATCTTAGATCTCCGAAAACTCAACAGGTTCGTATGCAACCACAGGTACAAAAATGATCACTCTGGCCACAATAATCCCAGCGCTAGATGGTTTGCAGCCCTTAACCTCCAAGATGCATACTTCCATATTACAATACATCCTGCCCACAGATGGTTCCTGAGGTTCACAGGCGGACCCAATCACTACCAATACAGGGTCTTTCCCTTCGGACTGTCCACTGTTCCCTGCGTAGTCTCAAAAACGCTCGTGGTAGTAGCAGCACATTTATGACACAATGGAGTCATAATCTTTCCCTATTTGGATGATTGCCTTCTCAGAGGTGCAAACCGAGAAGAAACGGCAGGCATGCTGAAGACCACAATAGACCCGGTTCACCAACTAGATCTACAGATGAACGAAAAGAAATCCACCCTGGAACCAACCCAGCAATTGGAGTTTATTGTAGCCGACCTAGACTCCATACAAGCCAAGGCAATATTGCCAAACCACAGTTTCACTGCATTGACCAATCTTATTTACACGGTGATCATCAGACCACAAACTTCAGTGAGGACATGCCTTCAGATTCTGGGACATATGTCAGCTACAACTTTCGTAGTAAAGTATGCCAGACTCCATATACGCTGTCTGCAGCACTGGTTGAACATGGTCTATGCACCCAGCAAACACTATCTCAACAGATGTGTGACACTACCACCAAATATTATCCTCACCCTATAATGGTGGACACAGCCAGGGAATGTATGCTCCGGGATTCCCTTTCAACAAGACACCCCCCGCATCAGTGACTATTACAACAGATGCCTCCCGTGACAGTGCCCCCTATAAGGCTTTATGGAATATGCTTATGAATGTATATATGACATAACTAGAATATGTTTTATGCTACATATGTCATGTAACATATCTCTGTAAAGGTTATGATCGACACAATCTATTAATCCTATTTGTATGCATGTATCATTTTTGTACTTGAAGTTAGGAATATTGGCGGTATACTTGCTTGATTTCTATTGAGAAGGGAATGTGCAAATTAAATGCCCAATCAAGAACCACTTAAGCCAACAACGAACTCGAAGATGCCAATCCACATTGAAGCTTTCCCAGGAATGTGGCTTGTCTGGTAAGAAATTCAGTCATGAATGCACATGTGACTTGCCCATGTGACTCCAAAACTCCATCTTGGAGCTGGATTTTGCATAGGAGAGAGGAAGGGGGTCTCCCCCCACAAGGGAAAGTCTAGTTAAGCCTTTGGGAGACCCCTCAATTTTGTCTTCAGCTGGCTAAAGAGAGAGCCTCTCTACTCCCAAGGATACCTGAAAGAAATTGGAACAAAGGACAGTAACTACAGGGGGTGAGAATGATTGTTGGACCCAGACTAGAAGGAGACTAGTCTGTAAAAGGAAGCTTATTGAAACTGGTGAGGTTTCATCTGTATTCAGATTTCTTAGACATAGACTTGCGTGTTCTATTTTATTTTGCTTGGAAATTGACTTTGTTCTCTCTGTTACTACTTGGAACCACTTAAATCCTACTTTCTGTATTTAATAAAATCACTTTGTACTTATTAATTAACTCAGAGTATGTATTAATACCTGGGGGGCAAACAGCTGTGCATATCTCTCTATCAGTGTTATAGAGGCGAACAATTTATGAGTTTACCCTGTATACGTTTTATACAGGGTAAAATGGATTTATTTGGGGTTTGGACCGCATTGGCACTTTGGCATCTGAGTGGTAAAGACAGGAGCACTTCTGTAAGTTTCTTTCAGTTAAGTCTGCAGCTCTGGGGCAAGTAATTCAGACCCTGGGTCTGTGTTGGAGCAGACTGGCATGTCTGGCTCAACAAGACAGGGTGCTGGAGTCCTAAGCTGTCAGGGCAGGAAAGTCTTGGCACATCGGTTGGCAAGTCCTAAGGGAGTTTTCTGTGATCCAATCCGTCACACCTACCTGATGGGTTGGGGTACCCACTTGGGTCATCACAATGTACGAGGCAAGTTGTCTGCGATGGAAAATCACCTACATTTCAATCTCCTGGAACTCTGGACGGTACACAATGGATGCCGACACTTCCTTCCACTCATTGAGGGTTCACACATGAACCCTCAATCTCTATTCTCACCGACAATGTGGAGTGCATGTTTTATATCAATCGCCAAGGAGGAGCCAGGTCTCACTCGCTATGTGTAAAAGCCATGAATTTATGGAGCTTCTGCATCCGCAACAATATAAACATCACAGCATCATACCTACCAAGGTGCCAAAACACTACAGCCGACAACCTCAGCAGGCACTTCTCACAGGAACACGAGTGGGAAATCCACAACAGGGTTCTCAACACACTATTCCGAAAATGGGGTCACCCAGTAATCGACCTTTTCGCCTCAGCAACGAATCACAAATGTCCACTATTTTGCTCCAGGGCATGGAATGCCTTCCTCATCCCATGGAATGTGTCACTCATGTATGTCTTCCCGCCGTTACCACTGATCCCATGGGTCATCCGCAAGATACGACTCGACACCGCATACATCATTCTCATTGTCCCCACATGGCCCAGACAGACTTGGTTTCCGTACCTCTCACGTCTAGCAGTCTGTGCCCCACAACTGCTGCCTTTCCAGATGGACTTCCTGTCCCAGAACAAGGGCCTGACGCTCCATCCAGACCCAGCGAAACTCCATCTCAAAGCGTGGCTCCTCTTTGGTTCCAACATGGGGAATTGAACTGTTCGGAGAAAGTAAAATAGGTAAAAAAAAGTTGCCTCACCACTAACAATACTTACTGCCACAAGTGAAGAAGATTCTCCCTTTGGTGTCACCAATGACAGCTGGATGCAACCAAGGCGCTTCTATCGATGATCCTAGGCTACCTACTAGAAATGAAGGAAACGGGGTTAGCCATAAGCTCTATTAAAGTACACCTCGCTGCCATTACGGCCCTCCATGAACAGAGAGAAGGGGCTTCAATATTCATTCACCCGATTACACGGTGCTTTCTAGCAGGTATACAGAACATGTACCCAGAAGTACACCAACCTGCACCACCATGGGCTCTCAATCTTGTGTTCAAATGTTTCACAAGACCACCCTTCGAGCCTCTAACAACCTACTCGCTCCTTCACGTGTCACTGAAGGTCGTATTACTAGTGGCAATCACGTCTGCCAGACGTGTCAGCAAAATAGGAGCATTGATGACTGAATGACTGTACACTGTATTTACCAAAGACAAAATCATGTCATGTCCTCACCCAAAATTCTTGCCCAAAGTGGCTACAAATGTTCATATTACCCAAACCATACACTTACCTGCCTTCCAGCCCAAGCCACATAATGACTCCCGAGAAGCAACATTGCACATGCTGGATGTCAGACTGGCTGTAGCCTTCTACTTGGACAGAACTAAACCATTTCACAAGTCACCAAGACTATTCGTCTCTACAGCAGAGTGCTCCAAGGGCTCTACAATATCGACGCAGAGACTGTCTAAAATGGGTCTCTACCTGTATTCAAACTTGCTACCACCTGCATCACAAAGAACCCACCGTGGGCATCAGATCCCACTCAACGCGAGCCACGGTGACATCGATTGCACTCTTGAACAATGTCCCCTTAATAGATGTTTGTAGAGCTGCAACCTGGACATCGGAGCTCACTTTTGTAAAGCATTATGCTATCACCCAAGGCCTAGTCTCAGACTCTATTGTTGGCCTTACAATGCTCTCATAACACACTTATACATAACTCCTAACCCCTACCACCCTGGAGGGGTACTGCTTTACAAGCACCTTGAGTGGCGCACCCACAGGGACACCACTCGATGAAGAAGAAGAAGTTACTCACCATGTGCAATAACTATGGTTCTTTGAGTTGTGTGTCCCTGTGGGTATTCCACTACCCACTCTCCTCTCATCTACTTCCAGTAGAGAAGGAACTGAGGGGACAGTCAGGGGGGCGCACGCTATAGGAGGTGCCAGTGGCTGCCCTTCCCCCTACCCAGTACTGCTGCGAGAAATCTCTGATCTCCAGCGCACAGACGCACCGACACCTAGAGTGGAGCACCCACAGGGACACACATCTCGAAGAACCATCGTTACTGCACAAGATGAGTAATTTCTTCTTACACTAAATCGATATCATCACACAGTAAAAATCACAGTACACTGGCCAAAACACAGTATTCACAAGGCCTCTCATTTTCAGTTTTTATTTTAAAATGTCCTGGGAATTTATTTAATGTAAAAGTGGGTGAAAATTGGTGCAAAAAAAATAACTTCACAGTTTCCTGGGGCAATAATGGGGGCCGGGAGGACAGAAGAAAAGTCAGAGTATTGAAAGTAAAAACAGTTTAATGCTTTAATGTATTTAATAACTGTATTTAGCTGATAGCTGAAAATACAGTCCAGCTTGAGAGAATGCTTAAAGAACTGACTGCGAAAAGTAGTCAAATAGGATTAAAAATGAACCAGTCGAAAACAAAATATATGAGATCAGATGTTCTGCCAAGAACCCAAATTACTCAGGGAGAAGAGCAGATCCAAGAGGCTGACAAATACGTTTATTTGGGCCAGGAAGTCAAGATGCGCCACGATCAGAAAGGCAAACTGTCGCGCAGGAAAAAAAGCTGGATGGTGCACATTCAACGACATCAGGGACATCTTCCAAGGAAAGATCAGCAAAACAACTCGTGCAAATCTTTTTAACTTGACCGTGCTTCCAGCGATGCTATATGGCAGCGAAACACGGTCGCTGATGAAGACTGAAAAATATCAACTGTCTGTCACACAGAGGGCAATGGAATGAACATTTTTGGGCATTTCGCTCCGCAATCGCATCCCCAATGAAATAATTAGGCAGCAGTCTGGAGTCTGAGATGTTGTCAAAAGCAAGCTCCACAAAATGCGGTGGGCGGGACATGTGGCCTGACTCAGTGACAACAGATGGACTGCAGCTATATCTGAGTGGCATCCGCGAGAACTGAAACAGCCATGCGATTGGCCTCCGGTGGGATGATTTCTTAACAAGGACCTATGGACAAACATGGCGAAGGATGGCCAGAGCAAGAGAAGATTAGAAGATGTGTTGTGATCGGCTCAGTCTTAAAGCAACTAGTATGTACAAGTATGCAAGTGGAACCCTTCTGCCAGTCAATACAACACAAAACTGGTTTGAGCCTCCACCCAGTGACCTGGGCACCTCTAGAGGAAATACTGCCCCTCTCACAAACAGAGTCTGAGTGTAGCAGAGAAACTTTTAATGAAAGGAGGGAAGTAACTCAGCATTAATTTGGGAAAATGGAGGGTTCATAACATAAACCATGAGCAAAAGACCCACCTACAAATAAGTTGGGCTGTGTCCTTCTCCCTCAGGTTCTTAAGTCCAGCAACCCAAAAGTCCCTTTCACGTGTCCGTCCCTTTTCTGCACACCACACTACCCGCCGGCTCAGCGGGTAGCAATCGATGTATCGGGGATTGATTTATCGTGTGTAGTATAGACATGATAAATTGATCCCTGATTGTTCTCCCGTCGACTGCTGAACTCCAGCTTGGCGAGAGGCGGAAGCAAAGTCGACGGGGGAGCCGCGGCCATCGATCCCGCGCCGCAAGGACGCGAAGTAATTCTAAGTTGATCTAGGATATGTCGACTTCAGCTACACTATTCTCGTAGCTGAAGTTCCGTATCTTAGATCGACCCCCCGTCCCCCAATGTGGACCAGGCCTTACAGTGCAGACCCAGAGTCCAGAGGTGCATCTGCAGAATTCACCTCCCACCCTGGGTGGAGGGTGCGGGTAAAAGAGGCACATTACTCGCTCTGTTGCCCGAGCACTTGCGTGCCGCTCCTCTTTGCCAGCTGCATTGACAGCCGATTGGTGCCCCGCTCTTCTTCGTCACTGCGCCTCACCTCCGGGCTCTGCCAATTGCCACCTCGCCAGCTGACTGTCAGTCACCTTCTACTGCCACCTGCCTCTCATGCTGTGACGTCTGCAGGTCAGTCTCTTAGTGATTTTCAGCTCTGGGCACAAACACGGTCCCACCACAAGCAATTTTAGCTCTCAGTGATTTTTAGCTCTTAGCAGGGTGGGCAGAGACACTGCCCAACCACAACTGATTTCAGCTCCAACTGAGATTTTAAAATAATGAAGGGGCTCCTAATGAAGTCTATTTAGCTCTCTCTTTGAACAGTGGGGAGGAACAGGTTAAACCAGACCAGAGACCCTTAAGAAGACTCCACACTTCCTGATTGGTACATCTGTCCCCCCTTACTTTCATAGGCCTCTGGCATTCCAGGCCCTGGCTTAACAAGCTGGTCAGCTGATGGTGACCCCCCTCATTTGGGACAGGTTAAGCACAGTTCTGCTCCCCGTTGTTCCTACAATAATGACATCATTGAAACAATATTTCACTACTCCTTCATTCAGTACTAGAGTGATTTGTAACCCAGCACCAGCCAAAGTTGATTTATTTGAGCAACACAGCTCCATCTGCTGTATATCTAGGCAGAGTAGGGGCATGGCTACACTCAAAACTCCAAGGCACCGCTGCAGGAGCGCTCCCACGGCAGCGCTTTGAAGTGCGAGTGTGGTCGCGGCGCCAGCACTGGGAGAGAGCTCTCCCACCGCTGCAGGTACTCCACCTCCCCAAGGGGATTAGCTTACAGCGCTGGGAGCGCGGCTCCCAGTGATGGGGCACTGTTTACACTGGCATTTTACAGCGCTGTAACTTGCTGCACTCAGGGGGGTGTTTTTTCACACCCCTGAGCGAGAAAGTTGCAGCGCTGTAAAGCGCCAGTGTAGCCATAGCCTAGGTGTGTTCATGTAAACAGTTTTTTCCTGAACTCTCTCCCACTCCCAGCTAGCTGTCGGGAATTCATTCAGACCCTGCTTACATATGTGGATGCGTGTGTGTGTGTAGATCTTCCACTACATTGCCTTATTTTAACAGACAGCATCACCTTTCCATTTAGGCTAATTTGTTATTGACATAAACACATTTATCTAATATAATGTATTGGCTGTTCTTAACATAATCTGTATTTTCATATACTGGAGAGGTCCAAAAATTGGATGAAAATAGTAAAAACTGAATAACAGCTTTTGTAAAACCCAGGCAATTAAAAAAAATTTGAAAAACTAAAACCGAAGGGCCTTAAGTATTCATAGATTATTACAGGAAGCTCCAAGTGCTTCACACACCTTCAGTCTGGAGAGTCACTACAGCAGCCTAATGAGGCCAGGAGGACTAGATAATGAGGTGAAAGCTGAAGAATAAAAGCCCATCTTTGGAGATACTGGATTACAGCTGCCCTCATCTCAGAGCTTCGCGCCTTCAGCGTTAGCCTCCAAGAGATTCAGTAGCTTGTGTCAGTTCTCTGAGGGACTGGCAGTTGAGCCAGTTCTCTGGGCTAGGGCCCTGTCTCTACACTCTTTGTTTGGGATGCCTCTGAGTTCTGGCCAGGAGTGAATCTGCATTAGCCTATTGACCATGGAGTTACTCAAGGCATCCAGACAATATTTGCACAGCTACTCTCTGTTCAGAAGAGAATGAATCCCTCCCTCTTCCCATATGAAGGGGTGGTCCATCGTTCAGTCTGTTTCAGAGCACTCCCCTGTCTAGACTGTGACTGTTCCAGTCCATCTCCTGTAACTCACATTTCCAGGTGTCTGTCATCCTGTGTGGGGATCCAGGAATGATACGCACCCTGGGCCCCAATGACATTTATTGCCTGTTAAAGGCTCTCTGCACTAGGGCCCTTGAAGGCCTTTCCATGAACTGTGAGACAACTGGCCAGTCTCTCCCAGTCTAGGCCAAGCATTTCCCCACTTGTCTAACAGTTTTCAACACCACCAAACCCAGGTCAGATCCAATCTCCTTTTGTGGTAGGGGCAAAACATCCTTCAAGTTTATTCCTTTGGCTCTGGATGAACGTCAGTTCTTCTCAGGGGAGGAGGTTGGCGTTTGGTGAAAGCAGCGGCGTGTGTCTTACATACTGTGAGGATGTTCCTTACTGCAGTATTTATAACATACCCACATGTGTCCCCAGCTGGGACAGGATTGTACCAGCTGGGAAAAGGTTGGGACTGGCAGGTGGCGTCACTGTCACGATTTTCTAAGTATTCTCCATCAATTTCCCGTTTGTTCAATGTGCCACATCTCAGTCCCTCACCTGCTCTCATATATTCATTGCTCTGTCACATTCCTGATGTGGGTGTTTACCGAGGACTGTGATTGCTGGTTCAGGATTTGCGGATAGTGTAGGCAGATATCTGTTTATCATCATAAATGAGACACAGCTATTCTGGGGGACCAGTAGCGATTCTGCCCCTGTGAGGATGGCAATAGGAACTGGGAATATGGCAGCACCTCACAGCTCCTCCACCTAACTGCCCTTGTCTCTGTGCCTTACTGAGCTCCAGATCAGTGCTCCCATTCATAACATCCCATGGACCCTGGCGGTGCCTGAGTAGCACCATTGAGCTGGGAGATACTTGATGCTGATTGGCAGAGGTGGAGGGAGGGTAAAGTAATGCAATCTCCCTGAGGGACCACTGAGGGCAGGGATTGAAGGGGGCACCGTTAAGTTTGTCTGTCTGTGTTGGGGGCAGGGGTCCTCTTGACAGCAAAGCAGAAAATGCTGAATGTAGAGTGCTGAGAATTAAACTCTCCCATTTGGGAAGGGCATGAGGGCCCCCCCCCAAAATCCTGCCTCCCTACTTCAGCATTGGTGTGAGGGTGAAAGGGGTTTGAAGTACGGCAGAGCATATGCTGTGGCAGGTCTTACCAAGCTGAGATGGTGTTGAGCTAGCCTCCAGGGTAGTAGGTAGTCTGACCATACCTCTATTAAGCTAGGGCAACCTGGCCAAAGTGGAGGGGATACCGCAGCTACAGGACACAAGGGTTGGCACCCCGAATGCACTGCTGCAAGATTCTCCTGCCAAACAAGCCACACAATGCAGAATAAACTGGAAAACAGCTCAGACTCATGCGTCAGCCTGACCTGGGATAACACAGGACGAAAAACAGAGGCTAGTCTAACTATTTGTTGCAAGTCACAACACAAGAACACTGTCATCCGATTCATATATCGATATTTACATTGAAGTCAGAAAATCAATAAAAGCCGAGGTCATAGGGTTATGTGAAACAAGAATAAAAGACATGCATCTGATGAAGTGGGCATTCACCCACAAAAGCTTATGCTCCACTACATCTGTTAGTCTTTAAGGTGCCACAGGACTCTTTGTTGCTTTTTACAGATCCAGACTAACACGGCTACCCCTCTGACACAAGAATAAAAGACCTCATTGCACAATGGAAAAGCTGAGAGCAAGTATTCCTAGGAAGATCACTTGACAATAGAGCAAGGATTGGCGGTGTAGGAGTCATTGTCAGGAAAGAAACAGTTCCAAGGATAGTTAGCGGCAACATCGTGTCACCCCAAATAGCAGGTCTCACGCTTCAGATAAAATGAAGGAGAACGATTCAAATTATTCAGGTGTATGCTCCCACGCAGCAAGAGGAAGATGAAGAAATGGACCATATCTACGAAGAGCTGGAGGAGGTAATGCAGAAAAGATCCACCTACACAATTATCCAAGGGGACTTCAATGCAATAGTAAGTGGAAAAAAGATTGAAAAAGAAAAGTATGTGAGAAAATTCAGTAAAGGTGTAAGAAATGATTGTCTGGTTGCATTCGGAGAGGCAAACCATCTCCACATAATGAACACAATATTTGAAAAAGAACCTTGTCGGCAGTGGACAAGGAAACATCTGGATGGAGTCGCACTGAATCAGATTGATTATATAAAGACGGATACCAGAAGAATCTTTAATGATGTAGCGACAATACGAGAACGAATCATTTTCACAGGATCAGCCCGCTCAAAATATGTGTTGACAATGTCTATGAAGTTGAGAGATAGCCAGAAACTGAAGCAAAAATGGCACTTCAACGAAGAGGCATTTGTACAGGAAGTGAGTGAAATGAACCTTGAGTATAAAGGTCAACAAGGACATCGATGAGGCCTCTGAATAGTTTATCTCACAGCTAATCTCAGCAGCTAAGAAGGGAAAAGCATTGAAAATGTTGGGATGCAAGCAGAGGATCAG
Source organism: Chrysemys picta bellii (assembly GCF_011386835.1). Lineage (NCBI taxonomy): Eukaryota > Metazoa > Chordata > Testudines > Emydidae > Chrysemys > Chrysemys picta. The sequence goes on along the minus strand of NW_027053744.1, from coordinate 11,295 downwards.
TGAGGAAATTGTGAATCTGATGGCAAGGACGGTGCGCATGAAATTAGAAGGAAAAATGGGCAAAGAATACAGAACACTGTGCAAAGGAATTTGTGTGAAGATCAAAGAAGACTACAAAGACTTTAGAAAAGAGAAATTCATAGAGGCGGCTGAAAAGAGTGAGTCTGAAGAAGGTAGAAAGAGATGTTAGACTGAAACGGATAATCCCAGAAGCGCTGTTGTATAGCACATGATTGGATTTTTGGTGTCCTAAGAGATTTGTGCACATGTTTAATTAACTGGTGGCAACAGCTAATTTCCTTTGTTTTCTTTCTCAGCTCTTCCCCAAAGGGGGCGGAGGTGAAAGGGCTTGAGGGTACCTCACCAGAAGGAATTCCCAAGGGTGTCTTCTTGGGTTCCAAAAAGGGTTTTGCATTTGGTTGATGGCAGTGTTTACCAAGCCAAGGTCAGAGAGAAACTGTAACCTTGGGAGTTTAGAAGCCTGGAGTGGCCAGTATTAACTTTTAAAATCCTTGCGGGCCCCCACCCTCTGCACTCAAAGTGCCGGAATGGGGAATCAGCCTTGACAAGGCAATATCAGGTTGCGCGTGCAAACCATCCCCCAAGTATATCTGCTTCTGATCTACCACAGTAGCTTGTATCTTTTTATTAGTCAGTTTGTTAGGTATTTGTTCTCCATTTGATAGAAAATAAAGGTATATATATTGTGATACAGCATGGCCAGATGGCAGCAGGAGAGTGATAGATGGGCTATATGGAAGCCCCAGGATGTTGAGAACCATATTTCCTGTAGAGGGAAGAGACGCTGCTACAGTTTAATTAGTGCACCTGAAGCCAATTAGACCAATTAGAGCACCTGAAGCCAGTCACCTGATAAAAAACCCCCTGCTTCAATCAGACAGTTGGAGGAACTGAAGCAGAGTGCTTTGTTGTTGGAGCAGAGAGCAGTTTGAAGGAGAGCAGTTTGGAGGGAAGCAGAGGAGAGTTTGGAAAAGTGCAGTGGCGGGCCAGAAGCCCAAGACCCTTGGTAAAGGGAAACCCAGCTTGTACCGAGCAGAGGAACTCCACAGACACAAGGGGTTGGGAGAAACTTAGCCCAAGCAGAGAGAGGGCAGGAAGCTCCACAAGCTGAAGGGCCAGAGAGGAAAGTAGCCCAGGGGAAGGAATCACTAGTTCAAGTGGTTTGCCACTATACCAAGGGCCCCTGGGCTGGGACCCGGAGTAGAGGTCGGGCTGGGGTCCCTCCCTCTCCACTCCCTTTTCTGGGATACTAGTGGGACAGTTAATACCCCAGATCAGGGGCGAGAAATGGCGCCCTGAACACCCTCACAAGAAGAGAAAGTGCGGGATCCATCACAGACTCCCCTGTAAGGGGCATGTCCGCTTCATTCAGCTCAAATGCTGCCTCTCTTGTAAAGATGCCTGGGTGAATCATACATGCTGCAGAAGTGCAATGTATGCCTAGGCCTGAACTATAGGGCTGGGAAGAACCAGGCAGTCAAACTTTGACACCTTATGATGGAGAATTCCCTCCAGCCTGCTCCTGAGTCAGGTCAGGAAACCCCTGGACGTCAGTTACCAGGGGCAAATAGGGCCCTTCCACCTCAGCTCAGCATTCTTCTGGGAAGGAGAAATTCTCAGAGCCTTCCTCTGAAGTCTCCCAGAAGAGCAAATCTAGTGCCCTTCCCAGGGGTTCCTCCACAAAAAGAATTCACTCCAGCCAGATCTACAGCCTCTGAGAGGTTTTCCTCAAGGTGGAAGAGGCTCCTCCAATATGGTGGACATGGGAAAATGCCACGATTCTAAGTCCAACCAGAGCTCTGGGAAGACCCTGGTAGCACCAAACAAGAAGGAGCAGTACTGTCATCTCAGACTCCACTCTCAATATCCTTACCAACTGCTGAGGTACCATGAAAGCCTTCAACCTCATCTGCACCAGCCCCGTGGCACCCCAGGACTCCATTGCCATCAGAAAAGGACAGACACCTCTCGGTACCACAAAAGCTCTCGGTACCTCAGGACGTCAGACTACAAAAGGAATTGGTGATGAGTGCTGAACCTCAGTCTCTGTTGGTAGCAGCCACAGAGCACCTTTCGGTATCGAGAATCCCCCATCTCCAGATCCCTTTGCCTCCCCGGTGCCATTGTCCCGCCAGTCCCATTCTCTGGGAGCTGCTCCAGATGACCTTCCCTCTACCTCCTCTCTTTTTGTGCAAGGTTCTCCAAAGCATCCTCACACACACACACCCCTTTCCCGAAGGGGCAGGGGAGATGTTTTGGGACCTCATCGATCCTGGTGGGAGCAGCTCCGGATGCTACCCCCTTCCCAGTAATGGCCTCAAGGGACATATTGGAATCCCTATACTGCCTATTGTCAGCAGTTCTCTAGGTCCCAGCCCCATCCCATTGGGATGACAGGGAGACCCAAACTTCCCCTCCCCAGCAGCAAGAGGAAACATTTCAGGAACAGCAGTCCAGGGCAGACAAAGAAGCCACATCTCAGACCTCCTTCCCAGATGAGGCCCTGATGCCTTTCTGCTAGTTCATGATTTTTGCCAGTTCCAGGACCACATTAAGCCAGTGCCAGAATCTGCAGATACCACTGGAAGAACTTGGAGAACTCCAACACAAGCTGCTGGATATTCTGCACTCTGTGACGCCATCAGGAGTCACCTTCCCATTAATGAGGCTCTATGGGAACCCACTAGAACCATCTGGCAAATCCCAGCTACGGTGACACCCACTTGTAGGAGGGCTAACAAATAATACTATGTCCCCTCCAAGGACTCTGAATTGCTGTTTTCCAACCTCTCTTTGTTGATGTGGTGAACACCATTACAAATCCACCCCATATGACAGAGACCAAAAGCATCTGGACCCCACTAGGCTGGAAGGCCTATTCATCAGCTATGCTGCAATTCCTCTATGCAAATTACCCAGCATTTATGGCCAAATACTTTACCAACTATACATAATTTGAGTCATTTATTGAATGCCTTCACTCGGATCAAAGAGAACAATTCCAGGCAATTGTTGCTGAGGGTCAGTTGTTGGCAAGAATGTCTTTGCAGGCAGCTCTTGATGATACAGACACTGCATCTCTGTGACGGCAGTTCTGTGCCGGGCTTCCTGGCTGATATTGTCTGGCTTCCCCAGGGAAATTCAGAATACAGTTGAGGCTCAATTTGGCAGATGAAAGTTGTTTGCAGAGAACACTGACAAGTCATTAAATCCCCTTAAAGATTCCAGGACCATATTATGCACTTTGGGCATCTACACTCCTGCAAACAAACAGAGATTCAGTGGATCACCAATGGCTCAAAAATCCCTTTCATACTTATACCTCAGCTCACAGAGTCAGCGAGATTGGTGCATTCATGGCAGCCCCTCCCCACACCCCCTTTCAATGTTTCACAAGGAGAAGGTCTCCTTCCGACTGCATCCCAGCTTTCTTCCTAACGTGACTTCCAATTTTCACCTGAATCAGACCATATAGCTGCCAGTTTTCTTCCCAAAACCACATACTTCCCACCAGGAGACAGTTCTCCACACTCCAGATGTCAGGAGGGCAGAAGCCTTCTACCTCGACAGAACTAAACCAGTTCACAAATCCAATAGACTATTCATTTTGATTGCAGATAGATTTAAGGGATTTGTCATTTCCATCCAGAGACTTTTGAATCACAACTTGATACCAAGCTGTCGCCATTACACTCCCTATCAGTATTTTGGCACATTCAACCAGATCACAGTCTACATCTATAGATCTACTTTAAAATGTGCCCATTTCAGACAGCTGCAGGACCGATATGTGGTCTTCAGTAGATATTTTCGCTAGACACTATGCATTAGTCGATGTCTCCAGGTCTGATGCTGCAGTCAGCAACGCAATTTTCTCTTCTGTTCTGGACTCCATTCCAAAGCTTCTTCCTCCTACTGGGGATACTGCTCAGAAATCACCCTGAGCGGTAGTAGGGATAGGACTTGAAGAAGAAAAAGGGGTTACTCCCCCTGTGTAGTAACTGTAGTTCTTTGAGATGTGTCCCCCTCTGGATGCCCCACTACCCGTCCGCCTCCCCTCTGCTTCAGAGTTTCTGCTCAGACTTGGTGGTGCAGAAGGAACTCAGCGGACTGTTTGGCCATGCAGCCTGATATGGCCTAGACCAGGGGTTCTCAAACTGGGGTCAGGACCCCTCAGGGAGTCGCGAGGTTATTACATGGGAGGTCGTGAGCTGTCAACCTCCACCCCAAATCCCGGTTTGCCTCCAGCATTTATAATGGTTAATTTAAAAAAAAAAAATTTTAATTTATAGGGGAGGGGGTCGCACTCAGAAGCTTGCTATGTGAAAGGGGTCACCAGTACAAAAGTTTGAGAGCCACTGGCCTAGATGCAGGGCACAAGGGGCACACGCAGGCCCAGTGTGGTGCACCCCTAGGGACACACCCTCTAGAAGAACTACAGTTACTGCACAGGAGAGTAACCCCTTCTTTTGGTTTCGTGGGTTTCCTTAAAGCTGATTTGACTTGTGATGTGCTGCCACTTTGCTTTAATCTGATTCACATGCAGCAGTTCACAGAGAAAATCAAGTTCACCCAGGGCTCCATGTCTAAACTCTAAGCACAAGATTATGATATTGTGCTGCCATTACAAAATGAGATTAGGCCCAGCTCCACAAAGGGACGTTGGCCCGACGGTCTGAATACACAACAGGAGTTAGGCACAGTGATGCTGAGCGTCACAACACTTCACTTCTAGGCACCTAGAAAAATCACTGGGATTCACAAAGCCTGAGTTAGGCGCCTGAGCTCCTGCACAACAAATGGGGGAGAGACTGACGCCTTAGACTGTGAGTCACAAAACCCTGCAGAAGGCAGGTGTGACATACCCAGGGGACAATCTAGACTAGTGCGTAGCTGGGTCACCCTTTCCCCCTAACCTGGGGTTCCCTTTTCACTGCTTTGCTGCTGTACGCACCAGTCAGGACTGCTCACAAACAGCCTCCAGCATGCAAGTCCCTCCCAGCTACGTCTGTGTGTGTGCAGCAGCCAGCCAGTAGGGTTGCCAGGCATCCAGTTTTCCACCAGAACGCCTGGTCGAAAAGGGACCCTGGTGGCTCTGGTGGACTGTTAAAAGTCCAGTCGGCGGTGCAGCAGGGGCTTGGGACTAAGGCAGGCTCCTTGCCTGCCCCAGCGCCACGTGGCTCCTAGAAGTGGCCACTAAGTCCCTGTGGCCCCTAAGTGCTCCAATGTGTAGAGGGTACAGTGACCAATGTGTAGAGCTGCAGGACCACCCATGTGCCCAGAGGCTGCAGGGTCTTGGCAGCTGCTTCCTCGCAGCTGCAGTAACTGCAGCTGGAACCCCGCACCCCTCATCCCTGGCCCCACCCCAGAGCCTGCACCCCCCAGGCCAGAGTCCTCGCCTCCCCCTCCAATCCTCTGCCCCAGCCCGGTGAAAGTGAATGAGGGTGAAGAAGAGTGAGCAACGATTGGAGAGGGGCATGAAGCAAGCAGAGGCGGGGCCTCGGAGAAGGAGCAGGGCATAGGCGGGGCCTCGAAGAAGAGAGAGGACAGGGCAGAGGTGTTCTGTTTTGTGTGATTAGAAATTTGGCAATCCTACCAGCCAGCCACACCTTGGTTATATTTCAGGGTGTTCCCCCAGCAATATCTGTCCTGTAATGCCAAGCCCTCTCTGCACAAGACAAATTCATAAAAAGTCCATATTTCTTTAAAAGAAATAATATGCACAATTTGTTACACCAAATTGAGTTTCCCAGACACTTCAATTTAATCACACTCGATTAGATATAACAATTAAACAAGTTTATTAACTACAAAGAGAGTGATTTTAAGTGAATACAAGTAAGGAGGCATAAACGTCCAAAATGGTTAGAAGAAAAATGACGATAAAATACAATTGGCGCCTAACTTAACAAATTGTGTTACATTCAAAGCAAAGCTCTCAACAGTCTTACTGGCCAAATTTCATCCAGGATCTAGTCTTCTGTTTAATGGCTGCTTCCTTTGTCCCTTCTCTTACCGTGCATAGAGTAGGGTTACCATACGTCTGGATTTTCCCGGACATGTCCGGCTTTTTGGGCTCCAAATCCCCGTCCGGGGGGAAATCCCCAAAAGCCGGACATGTCCGGGAAAATCGGGACATGCGGGCCGGCGGCCGGCGGTGCCGGGCCGGGGGCTCGGGAGCCAGCGGTGCCGGGCCGGGGGCTCGGGGGCCAGCGGCTCGGGGGCTCGGGGGACGGAGGTCGGCCGGGCCGGGCGCTTGGGGGACGGAGGTCGGCCGGGCCGGGCCGGGGGCTCGGGGGCCGGCGGTCGGCGAGGCTGGGCCGGGGGTGCTCGGCCGGGGGCCGGCAGTGCTGGGCGGGCCGGAGGTGCTCGGCCGGGGGCCAGCAGTGCTGGGCGGGCCGGAGGTGCTCGGCCGGGGGCCGGGCCGGGGACTGGCAGTGCTGGGCGGGCCGACCCTAGGGTTACCATATTTTGAGCCTCCAAAAGGAGGACACTCCACGGGGCCCCGCCCATGCCCCCCCGCCCCAACTCCGCCCCCTCCCCTGCTTCCCACGAATATTTGATTCGCGGGAAGCCTGAAGCAGGTAAGGAGGGTGTGGGGGGAGGAGGCGCGTCTCCAGCCTGGGTCGGCTAGGGTTACCATTCGTCCGGATTTACCCGGACATGTCCTCCTTTTTGTGCTAAAAATAGCGTCCGGGGGGAATTTGTAAATCACTCAAAATGTCCGGGATTCCCCCCCCCCCCGGCAGAGCAGAGCGAGCGGCTGGGAGGGCTGCAGGAAAGTCACGGGCTGGACTCCGGAGCAGCTGTAGAGGAGCTCCTCCTCCTCCCTCCCTCCCTGCATTCTGAGCCGGCAGCTCCTCCCCGGCAGCCCCGCGCCCGGCTCCAGCAGCACTGTGCAGGGCCAGGGACCGTGTTGTGTGTTGTGCTGGGGAGCGCAGCCACATCTCCGGCTCGCACAGAGCCCAACACCCTGTTCTGAGCAGCAGGGTAAGGGGGCCAGGGGGGCAGGAGAAGGGGCAGGGAGGTTCTGGAGGGGGCAGTCAAGAAACGGGGGGGGCTTTTTGGGGGGAGTGGAGAAAGTTTTGGGCAGTCAGGGTACAGGTAGGGGGTAGGGTCCTGGGGGGCAGTGGGGGGGGGTCTTAGGAAGGAGCAGTTAGGGGATAAGGAACAGGGAGGCTTAGGTAGGAGGTGGGGTTCTGGAGGGCAGTTAGGAGCAGGGGTCCCAGGAGGAGGCAGTCAGGGGACAAGGAGCGGGAGGGGTGGGGGGTTGGGAGTTCTGGGGGGGAGCTGTCAGGGAGCAGGAGTGGGGAGAGGGATCGGAGCAGTCAGGGGACAGGGAGCAGAGGGGTTTAGATGGGTTGGGAGTTCTGGGGGGGGCTGTCAGGGGGTGGGGAGTGGTTGGATGGGGCGTGGGAGTCCCAGGGGTCTGTCTGGGGGTGGGGGTGTGGATAAGGGTTGGGGCAGTCAGGGGACAAGAGGCAGGGAGGCTTAGATAGGGGGTGGAGTCCTGGGGGGCAGTTAGGGGCAGGGGTCCCAGGAGGGGGCAGTCAGGGGACAAGGAACGGGGGGAGGGTTGGGGGTTCTGGGGGGTGGGAAGTGGGAGGGACAGGGGCGGGGCTCCTCCCGTCCTCTGTTTTGCTTGCTGAAATATGGTAACCCTAGCTAAGCAGAACTCAAGTTTTACTATATAGTCTGCAGTCAATCAGGAAGTAAGGGGGGAATGGGAACAGAGACTGTGGGTGGGGGAATTGGGATCATGTTTTGCTAAGGGCAGGAATGGGAACAGGGAATGGGAACAGGAACAGGGACACAGGCAAGGCTCTGTGGTGTCAGAGCTGGGAAGGGGGACACTAGGGTACGTCTTCACTACGCGCCGTATCGGCGGGTAGCAATCGATTTATCTGGGATCGATATATCGATCCCCGAACGTGCACACCGTCGACTCCGGAACTCCACCAGAGTGAGCGGCGGTAGTGCAGTTGACGGGGGAGCCACGGCCACCGATCCCGCGCTGTCTGGACCCCAGGTAATTCGATCCAAGATACTTCGACTTCAGCTATGCTATTCGCGTAGCTGAAGTTGCGTATCTTGGATTGAGAAGGAAACTGGAATCATGCTTCCTGGAAGTTCATCGAATTGTTTGCACCTTCGGACTTTGGGTATTGTTACTCTCTGTTCATGCGAGAAGGACCAGGGAAGTGAGAGGGTGAAGGAATAAGCCCCCTAACAATGTTCCCTCAGTTATTGCCAGGCATGAATGTACATTAGCCTACTCAGTTTTGAATTACACAGAGCATCAGCATCCCTCCCTCCCCCTTTTCCAGTACGATGTCCATCATTCACTTGGTGAGGAAAGCTTCCTTGTCCATCGTGATTACCCCGCATTGCCTCCCCGTAACTCACATTTCCAGGTGTGTGGGGAACCATGTCTGGCCTGCTGGGTGCACAGCTCGGCCCCAGTTACATTTGTCTGCCTATTGACTGATCTTCCTTCAGTGGCTCCCGAAGGCCTCTCGATGAAGTGTCAGACAAATGTCTGCTCTATTTCTATCAGTGTCATAGCTTTCAACAACACTGAATCCGATAAGATACAATGTCTTGGCAGATGGTATCCAAGCCATCAGAGTGTTCTTCTCCTTAAAGTATTGAGTCAGGGTAAATGGTGATTCTGAATTGCTTTATATGGCGTATTCTGTATTATTGATTCTATCTAAATAATCTTCATTCCTGGGGAGTGAAGATTCTTGGTAATCAGAATGCAGGTCAAGATAAAACCCATACAGTTTATCTGATTTTTATTTATCTTGCCTCTTGTTAGGTGTTGAGGTTGGGGGTTCTGTCGAAAGCAGCTGTGTGTGTTACATACTGTGAGAATGTTCTTGACTTGTAATATTTATAACATACCCATACGTGTTCATATTAGGGGTCAGGAATGTACCAGCTGGGGGAAGGATAGGATTGGAAATTTAGTTGAAATTTCAGATATTTAGTGGTTTGGTTTGGTTTAATATTTATATAACACATTCGTCTAGTGTGTGTTTTTTCTAATATTAAACCTGACACAAAGTTAACAGAGTTGTCAGTTTGAGATGCTTTGAAGGGAAGGATTTTCATGGGAACAAGGGACACTTCGGTACCCAACTCCCACTATTTAAATTTGAGAAGGCTCTGAATAGAGATTGACTGAAACATATTTTTAAGGACTTTATTTGAGTGTTAGAGTAGAAGCTCCGAGGTAATTTACTGTCTATTCATTTCTGCTTGTTTGTTTGTACCGCGATCCTGCCCAAATTTTGTAAATCTCATTAATTCCTAATATAGACTGAAAGTGCATACTATTCAGAGTGTCTATGTTCAGGGGAGTTCTCATCGCTCACTTTCCCCTTGTTTCAGGGAGGAGCAGAGCCACAAGACACCAAGGTAAGTTCAGGGCCGCCCAGAGGATTCAGGGGGCCTGGGGCAAAGCAATTTTGGGGGCCCCTTCCATAAAAAAAAGTTGCAATACTATAGAATACTATATTCTCGTGGGGACCCCTGTGGCCCTGGGGCAAATTGCCCCATTTGCCTCCCCCCACACCCCGGGTGGCCCTGGGAAAAATAAACATTTAAAAACCTTCCACATCTCAGCACAAACTCAGTTTTGAGAAAACTTCTTTTCAAGTCACCTTTACAAGGTATCACTGGTTCTCAGCATCAGCTAGTGCTAAAAGGCACTAAAAGGGTTGGGAAAATATTTTCCGTCAAAACTTTTTTTGGATCGAAAACTTAGGGGTTTTTAAAAAGCAGAAAAAATCACGGACAATGTCTGCTTTCCTTCAAAATTTGTTGTGGTTTTTTTTTAATTGAAAAGCTGAAATTAGTCTGCCAAAACCTGAACATGGTTTGGGGTTTCAGAAATGTGTGGCCAAATATTTGCTGCTTGCTGTGTTTGATTGTTTAAAGAAACAATAAAAAATTCTGCTTAAAAAAAATCCAAAACTTTTGAACCACCTCAGCTTGTGACCAAACGCCTGAGCCCATCCAGTCAGAGATTCTTCCAGGTTTCTGATACTCTGCTGGCTTCCTTGACTCATATCTGTCTCCAGAACTTTGGGTTCATTTAGATTAGAACATAAGAAAGGCCGTACTGGGTCAGACCAAAGGTCCGTCCAGCCCAGTATCCTGTCTACCGACAGTGGCCAATGCCAAGTGCCCCAGAGGGAGTGAACCTAACACGTAATGATCAAGTGATCTCTCTCCTGCCATCCATCTCCACCCTCTGACAAACAGAGGCTAGGGACACCATTTGAGAAGTGAAAGGGATGGTAGCCCTAAGGGAAAAGATAACAGCTTGACTCATTGTGTTAAATAGCTGTCTGCAAGCCTCCAACTGCTGAATGAGCTTTAGGGTAGGGAAGGCTGTGCCTCCCCAAACAGCCTGGCCCTGCCCCCTATCTGACCCCCACCCACTTCCTGCCCCCCAACTGCCCCCTCAGAATCCCTAACCTATCCTTCTCCTTGTCCCCCCAACGCCCTCCCCAACCACCACCCTGGGACCCCACCCCCCACCAATTCCCTCCTGTCCCCTGACTGCCCCGACCCCTATCCACCCTCCCGCCAAGTCCTGACAGACCCCCAGAACGCCCACGATCCAACCCCCCATTCCCCGTCTGCCCCCCCCTCCCCCGCCCCCAGCAGCACTGTCCAGGGCCACTCCTGGGTTACCGCCGCCTCTCCCCTCTCTCAGAGCCTCACCGCGCCGCGTCCAGGAGCTGCCCTGGCCCCTGGACAGCGCTGCAGCGGTGTGGTTCTGGCGGGACCGGAGCTCGCAGCCCCGCCCCCTTACCATGATGCTCTGACTCAGTGGGAGGAGCTCAGGCCCGGCCCAAGCCACGCAGCTGCAGCGCTGTCCAGGGCCACTCCTGATGCAGTGCGCTGAGGCACCGGGGGATGGGGGAAGGTGGAGGCGGGGCCGGGGGCCCCTGTGGGGCCCAGGGCCTGGGGCAAATTGCCCCATTTTCCTCCCCTCTGGGCGGCCCTGGGTAAGGTGTAATTTAAATATTGTAATAATTTCTCCTTGTACAACGAAACATTGTCATTGCCATGCTGCCTGGAGTGGCTCACAACTGTGAGTGCCAATCTCAGGACAAACTGTCAAAAAACAGGGTAGACAGCCCAATATGGTGGTGTGTTCTATATTTAGATTTCACCAAGCCACTGATAAATGTGAACTCCTGGATCACTATACCAGTGTTACCAAAGGGTCACAGACAGTCACCTCAGTGCCTCCTG
>NW_027053743.1:0-23000 GCF_011386835.1 Chrysemys picta bellii | reverse complement strand
TGGGAAGCGTAATGGTGCAGTGATGCTGAAAGCTTTCCTGCACAATACAGTGTCTTTGAAATAGGGTGTGTCAGTTTTTTCCTTTACTTCATGCACTTGCGGTCTGCGGTGTTAAATCCATGCCACACAAATCTTAATTTTCAATGAGTATGCTGATTGCTGATTCCTGTTTGTCTTATGGATCTAAGAACTGAACCTTTATAAGTGAGCAACTGCACACCTGAAAAACTGAGCACAGCAGAATTTATTTAATACACATCTCTTTTAAAAAAAAAACAACAAACAACAAAAACTTGGTGGTCTCACTCCACTTCTCAGTGAAGCTATAATAACACAAGCTGTGGTGAGGGATTAATAATGTAAGACTCTGCTCTTACAAAATACACTTGTGTGTGTATTTTTTGAATATCGTGTACACTACAGTATTGAGTGTTGGGATGGTGCCATACTGGTGTGACTGTACTGAATGAACGGTGACAACATGGCTTGACATGACTGAACTGTGAAAGAGGATTCTGGGAGAAGAATCCTTTTCTTAGCATCCGGCAGATGCCAGAAGTGAAACTGACTGGCTCCATGCTGCGTGTATGATGAATACTGATCTTTGCATCAGCAAATATGTCCATTTGAAAGCAAACAACACGTGTAGAATATCTTGAGTGGAGCACGGGCTGACCGGGGTATCTTGACCCTGTAGAAAGACATCACGCAGGGGGCTAAAGTGAATGATTCATCAGGGAGTGAATGTGGGGTAATGTTCAGTTGGCACCACTCTGCAGACTTCTCCTAAAGTATTAGGTAAAAAATTAATAACCACATTCCCATTGAGCATGCTTTTAAGACATGTGAATCCTTTGAGGAAAAAGTATAAAAATCAAGCCAATTAAATTACTGTTGGGGATTCCTTAATTGACGCTTGAAGAAACTGCTAGACAGAGTAGCCAAAACTCTGCTCTGTGGGCTTGAGTAGGATTGTGACCAGAAGGGTTTCCAGGCAGCCAAGGCCTTGCCTCCAGAGAATCCAAGACAGACCAGAGGGCTGAGGAGACCAGACCTGGAGAGAAGAAGCCATCCATAGAATTGGTGACCACCTTCTCTGTTTGCGAAGCAGGGATTGCGTGAAGCTAGCGCAGGGCCTGTTTGTGTATGTTTGTGAAAGAGAGGCTCGCTAAGAGGAATGTATAGCTCTTAACGTATAGTTCTTAATGTTTAACATAGGAGTTATGTGCATAATGTAACCCTTTACCTCTTGTGTAATTCCTTCTCAATAAACTGCTGTGCATGCAAGATAATTATTGTGGACCTCTTTCATTGGTATGACAGTTATCTGCTCCAATGGGAGCCATTAAAGATCCATTTCAGGGGTAGTAGTGCCCCCTGGTGCCAACATTGAGCACAAGGAATTAAACATGGCTAACCAGATTTTGAAAAGTTCCAATCCCAGGCCACAATTTTATAGCAGTCAGAGATCCCTGAAAAAGATTCAGGGCTAGTCAACAGTGGGAACTTACATGGGCATAGCTACATCTCTCAGGGGTGTGAAAAATCCACACCCTTAAGAGACATAGCTACACTGGCCTATCCCTTGATGTAGACTGAGTTAATTCGATGGAAGAATTCTTCTGTTGACCTAGCTACTACTTCTTGGCCTAAGTAATCCACCTCCCCCAACTGGAGAACCTCTCCCATTGGCATAGTGTCTATGCCGACACACACCACAGCTGGGCCACTGTAGCAGTTTAAGTGTAGACAAGTCCTTAGAGTTAAAATGTTGCCAGCTGTGCGTACAATGGTGTAATGGTTTTTACCTTCAAGGTATGTGTAATGTTGACCATAAAATCATAGCTTTAATTGCCTTTGGATAAATTGATGTAGATGACTCATTAATATAACAAATCTTTCCATTTTTAAACCACAGTACGCTGGTCTAGTGGATGAGAGAAAGCAGTAGATGTGATATATCTTGGTTTTAATAGTCTTTTGATACATTCCTACATGACATTCTCATAAGCAATCTGGGGAAATGTGATCTAGATGAAATTACTGTAAGGTGGGCACATAACTCTTTGAAAAATCCTATTCAGCGTATCAGAGGGGTAGCCGTGTTAATCTGAATCTGTAAAAAGCAACGGAGGGTCCTGTGGCACCTTCAAGACTAACAGAAGTATTGGGAGCATAAGCTTTCGTGGGTAAGAACCTCACTTCTTCAGATGCAAGATGTACTTTGAAGGACAGGATCAGACTTCAAAACGACCTTGACAAATTAAGAGAATTGGTCTGAAATCAACAAGATGAAATTCAATAAAGACAAGCGCAAAGCACTATACATAGGAAGGAAAAATCAAAATGCACAACTACAAAATGGGGAATAACTGTCAAGGTAGTAGTTCTGCAGAAAGTATCTGGGACCTATAGTGGATCAGAAACTGAACATGAGCCAACAATGATGATGCAGTTGCAAAAAAAGGTTAATATAATTCAGGAGTGTAGTAACAGGAGTGTTGTATGTAAGCTATGGGAGGTAATGGTCCCCCTCTGTTAGGCATTGGTGAGGTCTCAGCTGGCGTACTGTGTCCAGTTTGGGGCGCCAGACATCAAGAAACTTGGACAAAGTAGAGAGAGCCCAGAAGAGATGGTAAAAGGTTTAGAAAACCTGACATATGAGGAAAGTTTGAAAAACAAACAAAAAAACAAACCCACCTGGGCATGTTTAGTCTCAAGAAAAGAAGGCTGAGGGGGGACTTGATAAGTTTTCAAATATGGACTTGATAAGTTTTCAAATATGTTATAAAGAGGACAGTGATTGATTTTTCATGTCCACTGAAGGTAGAACAAGAACTAAGGCTTAATCTGCGATAAGGGAGGTTTAGATTAGCTATTAGGAAAAATTGTGTAATTATAAGGGTAGTTAAGCACTGGAATAGGTTATGAAGGGAGGCTGTGGAATCCTCATCATTGGAGGTTTTAAAGAACAGCTTGGACAAACACCTGTCAGGGATGGTGTAGAATGGTTTACTTGGCCCTGCCTCAGCGCAAAGGGCTGGATTAGATAAGCTCTTGAGGTCCCTTCCAGCCAGAGCCCTCCCTAGGGTATGGCAAATCGGTGCGACCGCCCCGGGCCCTGAGCTTTGAGGGGCCCCATGCTTTGTGAGGAGGAGACCGGGGGGGGGGGAGGGAGGAGGAGAGGAAGGAGAGCGGGGGAGGGGGGTGAGGAGGAGCCCCCCACCAACCTCCTCCTCTCCCCAGTGCTTCCTGCCTGCCAGCAGCCCTGCCGATCAGCGCCTCCCCCTCCCTGACTCCCAGCACCTACTGCTAATCAATTGTTTTGCAGTGTCTGGAGGTGCTAGGAGGGGGGAGCGAGGGTGCAATGTGCGAGGGGGAAGTGGCAGAACTGGTGGGGAAGAGGTGGGGTGGGGCCTTGGGTGGATCCGGGTGGGAGTACCCCCTGGCAGATAGGCCCAGAGTTTCTATGTCCTGGGCCCCATACCCCCCTAGGGCTATGATAAACATCTATTGAAAGCTTTGGGATTTACTAATTTTTGGTTCATAACTGGTAAATTAAAAAATATATTCTAGTAATCGCCTAGCTATTGAACAAGACCCTAACAAATTTAGAATTCATTTTGGAAATTCTTGGCTGCTTTCCTTTCTGTGTAATACACGTCGGATAATTCCTTTTTGGTGCACCAGCATTATTGGTTTTAGCACGCTTTTGTGGGAATGGCACACTTGTATTGGTAAAATATGCATTCGTGCTATGGTTTAAGTTGCAATACTAAAAGCTAATTAATTTTACAGCATGTACTTGTGACTGTAAGAGCATCCCAGTGCCAGATAGCAAAGGGCTCTCTGGTATTTAACAATAAATCTCAGCTGGCCTGACCAGCTCAATGCTGGGACAGTTGGTCAGTTTGACCGTGTGCTTGCTTGCTTGTTTGTTTGAAAAGTGTGAATTGGGAGTGCTTTGTTCCAGGTGGGCCTTGAGTGGGCCTGACTGATATATAAGGGCAGTCAGCAGCGAACCAGCTGAGCGGCGAACAGCAGAGGCTAACAGCGGGAGTTTGCCTAGGGAGAGCGCACTGAGGCTTTCATCTGCAGGTTTCTCTGAGTAGTTCCTGCAACAGTTGAGGAAGCTCTTAAGAGGACGGTGATATGGAAGGAGAGCGATCAGCTGTTGTAACCTGCACAGGTTGTGCCATGTTTGTCTTTCTTCCACAGGACAGAAGCGACTTTGTCTGTACAAAGTGCAAGCTGGTCTCCATATTGGAAGAGAAGGTTCGAGGGCTGGAGAAACGAGTATCAACTCTGCGTTGCATAAGGGAAAATGAAGATTTCCTGGACAGACGTCAGGAGATGCTTCTACGGCCACAATGTTCTGAAGATTCAGAGCAGGCGCAGCAGGGACAGAAGGATTGTGAAGAGGTTTGGCAGCATGTGACCTCCAGAAAGAGAAAGAGGAGCGTCCATGCACCAGCAATGGAGATACAGGTGAGCAATCGTTTCCATGTTCTCTCTACAGGTACTAATGCGGAGAGTCGACTAGATGACCCATCTGAGGGAAGGGAGCAGAAGGAGACTCCACCGATTGGAAGGCAAAAGATGCACTGTCCTAGGGATGGGGGTTCCACGACCACCACTCCCAAGAGGAGGAGTAGGGTGGTGGTAGTCGGGGACTCCCTCCTCAGGGGGACTGAGTCATCTATCGGCCGCCCCGACCGGGAAAACCGAGAGGTCTGCTGCTTGCCAGGAGCTAGGATACACGATGTGACGGAGAGACTGCCGAGACTCATCAAGCCCTCGGATCACTACCCCTTCCTGCTTCTCCACGTGGGCACCAATGATACTGCCAAGAATGACCTTGAATGGATCACTGCAGACTACATGGCTCTGGGAAGAAGGATAAAGGAGTTTGAGGCGCAAGTGGTCTTCTCGTCCATCCTCCCTGTGCAAAGAAAAGGCCGGGGTAGAGACCGTCGAATCGTGGAAGTCAACGAATGGCTACACAGGTGGTGTCGAAGAGAAGGCTTTGGATTCTTCGACCATGGGATGGTGCTCCAAGAAGGAGGAGTGCTAGGCAGAGACGGGCTCCACCTAACGAAGAGAGGGAAGAGCATCTTTGCCAGCAGGCTGGCTAACCTAGTGAGGAGGGCTTTAAACTAGGTTCACCGGGGGAAGGAGACCAAAGCCCTGAGGTAAGTGGGGAAATGGGATCCTGGGAGGAAGCACAAGCAGGAGAGCGCAAGAGGGGAGGACTCCTGGCTCATGCTGAGAAAGAGGGACGATCGATGAGTTATCTTAAGTGCCTATACACAAATGCAAGAAGCCTGGGAAACAAGCAGGGAGAACTGGAAGTCCTGGCACAGTCAGGGAACTACGATGTGATTGGAATAACAGAGACTTGGTGGGATAACTCACATGACTGGAGTACTGTCATGGATGGATATAAACTGTTCAGGAAGGACAGGCAGGGCAGAAAAGGTGGGGGAGTTGCGTTGTATGTAAGAGAGGAGTATGACTGCTCAGAGCTCCGGTATGAAACTGCAGAAAAACCTGAGAGTCTCTGGATAAAGTTGAGAAGTGTGAGCAACAAGGGTGATGTCGTGGTTGGTGTCTGCTATAGACCACCAGACCAGGGGGATGAGGTGGACGAGGCTTTCTTCTGGCAACTAGCAGAAGTTGCTAGATCGCAGGCCCTGGTTCTCATGGGAGACTTTAATCACCCTGATATCTGCTGGGAGAGCAATACAGTGGTGCACAGACAATCCAGGAAGTTTTTGGAAAGTGTAGGGGACAATTTCCTGGTGCAAGTGCTGGAGGAACCAACTAGGGGCAGAGCTTTTCTTGACCTGCTGCTCACAAACAGGGAAGAATTAGTAGGGGAAGCAAAAGTGGATGGGAACCTGGGAGGCAGTGACCATGAGATGGTCGAGTTCAGGATCCTTGCACAAGGAAGAAAGGAGAGCAGCAGAATACGGACCCTGGACTTCAGAAAAGCAGACTTTGACTCCCTCAGGGAACAGATGGGCAGGATCCCCTGGGAGAATAACATGAAGGGCAAAGGGGTCCAGGAGAGCTGGCTGTATTTTAAAGCATCCTTATTGCGGTTGCAGGAACAAACCATCCCGATGTGTAGAAAGAATAGTAAATATGGCAGGCGACCAGCTTGGCTAAACAGTGAAATCCTTGCTGATCTTAAACGCAAAAAAGAAGCTTACAAGAAGTGGAAGATTGGACAAATGACCAGGGAGGAGTATAAAAATATTGCTCAGGCATGCAGGAGTGAAATCAGGAAGGCCAAATCACACTTGGAGTTGCAGTTAGCAAGAGATGTTAAGAGTAACAAGAAGGGTTTCTTCAGGTATGTTAGCAACAAGAAGAAAATCAAGGAAAGTGTGGGCCCCTTACTGAATGAGGGAGGCAACTTAGTGACCGAGGATGTGGAAAAAGCTAATGTACTCAATGATTTTTTTGCCTCTGTCTTCACGAACAAGGTCAGCTCCCAGTTTGCTGCACTGGGCAGTACAGTATGGGGAGAAGGTGACCAGCCCTCTGTGGAGAAAGAAGTGGTTCGGGACTATTTAGAAAAACTGGACGTGCACAAGTCCAGGGGGCTGGATGCGCTGCATCCGAGGGTGCTAAAGGAGTTGGCGGGTGAGATTGCAGAGCCATTAGCCATTATTTTTGAAAACTCATGGCGATCGGGGGAGGTCCCAAATGACTGGAAAAAGCCTAATGTAGTGCCCATCTTTAAAAAAGGGAAGAAGGAGGATCCGGGGAACTACAGGCCAGTCAGCCTCACCTCAGTCCCTGGAAAAATCATGGAGCAGGTCCTCAAGGAATCAATTATGAAACATTTAGAGGAGAGGAAAGTGATCAGGAACAGTCAGCATGGATTCACGAAGGGGAAGTCGTGCCTGACTAACCTAATTGCCTTCTATGATGAGAGAACTGGCTCTGTGGATGAGGGGAAAGCAGTGGATGTGTTATTCCTTGACTTTAGCAAAGCTTTTGATACGGTCTCCCACAGTATTCTTGCCGCCAAGTTAAAGAAGTATGGGCTGGATGAATGGACTGTAAGGTGGATAGAAAGCTGGCTAGATCGTCGGGCTCAACGGGTAGTAATCAATGGCTCCATGTCTAGTTGGCAGCCGGTTTCAAGCGGGGTGCCCCAAGGGTCGGTCCTGGGGCCGGTTTTGTTTAATATCTTTATTAATGATCTGGAGGATGGTGTGGACTGCACTCTCAGCAAGTTTGCAGATGACACTAAACTAGGAGGCGTGGTAGATACACTAGAGGGTAGGGATCAGATACAGAGGGACCTAGACAAATTAGAGGATTGGGCCAAAAAAAACCTGATGAGGTTCAACAAGGACAAGTGCAGAGTCCTGCACTTAGGACGGAAGAATCCCATGCACTGCTACAGACTAGGGACCGAATGGCTAGGTAGCAGTTCTGCAGAAAAGGACCTAGGGGTCACAGTGGACGAGAAGCTGGATATGAGTCAACAGTGTGCTCTTGTTGCCAAGAAGGCTAACGGCATTTTGGGCTGTATAAGTAGGGGCATTGCCAGCAGATGGAGGAATGTGATCGTTCCCCTTTATTCGACATTGGTGAGGCCTCATCTGGAATACTGTGTCCAGTTTTGGGCCCTGCAGTACAAGAAGGATGTGGAAAAATTGGAAAGAGTCCAACGGAGGGCAACAAAAATGATTAGGGGTCTGGAGCACATGACGTATGAGGAGAGGCTGAGGGAACTGGGATTGTTTAGTCTCCAGAAGAGAAGAATGAGGGGGGGATTTGATAGCAGCCTTCAACTACCTGAAGGGGGGTTCCAAAGAGGATGGAGCTCGGCTGTTCTCAGTGGTGGCAGATGACAGAACAAGGAGCAATGGTCTCAAGTTGCAGTGGGGAGGTCCAGGTTGGATATTAGGAAAAACTATCCCACTAGGAGGGTGGTGAAACACTGGAATGCGTTACCTAGGGAGGTGGTGGAGTCTCCTTCCTTGGAGGTTTTTAAGGCCCGGCTTGACAAAGCCCTGGCTGGGATGATTTAGTTGGGAATTGGTCCTGCTTTGAGCAGGGGGTTGGACTAGATGACCTCTTGAGGTCCCTTCCAACCCTGATATTCGATGATTCTATGACACCTCACACTGTTGCCATGATATTCATTTAAAAGTTGTCTTGTAATATATCATTTGAAAACTAATAACACATTGGTTGTTGATATCACTGGGAAATGTATGTAATAACATTGTGTGTGAAAGTGTGGATGCTCTAATACTGTGTTTTGGAGACTGTAAACAGACAAAGGAGACAAACTGGCTTTTTTCCAGACAAAGGAGAAGGGCAAAAACCTCTGTCTCAATTGCAAACAGAGCCAGGTGTGACCAGGGACTGGAACAATGGGCTGCTCACTTGCTTGTGAGATTGCAGGAAGACCATTTGCATTGTAAGCCACAGGAGACTGCGAAAGTAATGTGGTGTCTGCTCCCTAGTGGATATGGGAAGCTGAGCCTCCAGGAGGGCTTTCTGACTTTGAAGACAAAAACTTTGGGGATATAAAGATCTGCTTGAAAGACTTTTGGGGGATCTACCAAGTGAGAGAAGCAAAATGCTACGTTCTTTGACATATGAAAGATGGGTTCTCCTGCTAATCTAGCTGGAGAATGCTGACCCCTTGATGTGAATAAGAAACTAGATTAGGCAAAGATGTATCTTGCTAGAGTTAAGTTTTAGACACTAGAAATACTATTATTTTGTTTATAATCCTTTCATATCTCTTGCACTTTAACAAACAAATTTAAGAGAGATTTTTTTAATAAACCTATTCTTAGTTTTACTGCAAATCATCTCAGTGCTGTGTATTGGGGTGGAGTGTATAACTCCAGCTGAGTTAACAGGTTGGTGTGTGTACTGGCTTTTTGGATGTAGGGAAATTAGTGTTACTGAGCACTCAGAGATAAGAGGGACTGGACGCTGCAGGGGAGACAGTTTTGGGGAGAATTGGGACCAGAGGAGGTGTTGGGGTCACCCTGCAAAGAGTAGCTGGTATGGTGGAAGCAGGGGTGAAACCATTGTGCTGTGAGCATGCTGCTTGTGTCAGGATTCTGTGCCAAAGCTGCGCAGCCCAGAGGCATCCAGAGTTAGAGGGCAGGTGGGACAAAACCTCTTACTGGTCAGGGTGAACTCCCAAAGTGTCTCAGTACTACAGTACATTTCCTAGTATACTGTCAAGTTTTATGATAAAACTAAAGTATTTATCAGAATAAATGACTAAATAGTATTATGTGATGTAGCGTCTTTCAGCTTCTTAGGGTTGACTGGCTTGCAGAACCTTAAGCAAGCAAAAATGTGGTAATCTGCAATGAGTCTTTCAATTAGCATGAAATGAAATTCTCTTTTAGCTCAAAAGTAAAATCCTCTTCTTTGGTACACCTGCCGTTTGGCCAGTATTGGCTCTGTCCCGGCAACCAGTTCAAATAGGAAAAATGAAACTAAACTAGATGAAATTCCTTTTTGGTGCACCAGCATTATTGGTGTTGGCACACTTTCGAGGGGAACTAGCTGTTGCTGCACAGTCAGCTGAGAGAACTCGCGCACTGTGGCATTTGTCTTTTTGTGCATTTAAACTAAACGTTACATTATTCTCTACCGTTCAGGGCTTATTTCCCATTGGTTGAACAGTCTAATGAAGGATCATTAGTTTTGATTGGAGAAAAATGTTAGGCTATTATTTTAATCCTCTCTACAGCGTTTCTCTTAAGTGTAGCAGAAGCCGAGCCGTGCCAGGCAGTGCTAGCTCTAGCAACTGGCTGACCTTTGTGTGGTAAATGTCAGCGGTGCTCACTCAATCTTTCAGATTCCAGTTGCCTTTTTTTAACCTGTGCTCAGGACACTGCCTTAAGCAGTTCTTCAGAGAGTAGCTTCTCTAGTCTAAGCCATACTGTACCCAGTGTATACGTACAGTTGGGCTGTCTGATTATCACAAGACTTAATTGTGTTTATAGCTGTGTATTAATTGTATTACAGCTCAATCTGCATTGTTGGTGAGTCAGTTTTGAGTCTTGGGTTGTGTCTACACTACAAATGCTGCAGTGGCGCAGCTATGCTGCTGTATTACTGTAGTGTAGACATTTACTACCGCGATGGGAAAACCCCTTCCATTGCAGTAGTAATGAGTACCCTCAAGTACCTCTTGAGAAGTGGTAGCTAGGTTGATGGAAGAATTTTTTCCATCAACCTAGCAGTGTCTGCACCATGACTAAGGTTGGCTTAACTATGTCTCTTGGGTGTGAATTTTTCACACTCCCTAAGCAATATAGCTAAATTGACTGACTGACTGAAGTTTTAGGTAAACCAGACCTTGGTTACAGCTTTCATAGACTGATATATTTCCAAGGCCAGAATGGACCACTGTAATCATCTAATCTGACCTCCTGTATAATACAGACCATAGAAATTATTTTGGGAAAGTTCTAGTGCAGATCTTTTAGAAAAACATCCAATGGTGATTTTAAAATCATCAGTGATGGAGAATCCACCACAATCCTTAGTAAGTTGTTCCAGTGGTTAACTGCTCCAGCCGTTAAAAGGTATGCCTTATTTCCAGTCTGTATTTATCTACCTTCAACTTCAAGCCCAGGGGTAGGCAACCTATGGCAAGTGCGCCAAAGGCGGCACGCGAGCTGATTTTCAGTGGCACTCACGCTGCCTGGGTCCTTGCCACTGGTCCGGGGGGCTCTGCTTCTTAATTTAATTTTAAATGAAGCTTCTTAAACATTTTAAAAACCTTATTTACTTTACATACAACAGTAGTTATAGACTTCTAGAAAGAGACCTTCTGAAATCGTTAAAATGTATTACTGGCACGCGAAACCTTAAATTAGAGTGAATAAATGAAGACTTGGCACACCACTTCTGAAAGGTTGCCGACCCCTGTTCTAGCCATTGGATCATGTTATACCTTTCTCTGATAGATTGAGGAGCCCTCTATTAAATATTTATTCCCCATGTAGATTCTTATAGTCGCTAATCAAGTCTCTGAACCCTCTCCAGTGTATCAACATCCTTCTTGAATCACGGGCATCAGAACTGGACACCGTATTCCAGGAGTAGTTGCACTGTTGCCAGCTATAGAGATAAAATAACCTCTCTACTCCTACTTGAGATTCCCCTGTTTGTGCATCCCAGGATTGTATTAGCTCTTTTGGCCACAGCATCACAGTGGGAACTCATGTTCAGCTGACTGAAAAATGATTTGGAGGTTGTGGTGGACAATCACTGCTTCCCAGGATAGAATTCCCCATTCTGTAAGTTTTTGGCTCACTTTTCCCCTCCCCCCCCCCTTTTTCTAGATGTACACATTTATATTTAGCCATATTAAAAACACTGTTTGCTTGCACCCAGTTTACCAAGCAATCCAGATCACTCTGTATCAGTGACCTGTCCTCTTCATTGTTTACCATCTGCACATTTTCAGTGACTATTGTTTTCTTCCAGCTTGAGAGAAATAACTATCAAAAATTACACCACCACATCGAGTTCAGGGTGTTCACTGCTCAACTGTGTTGAAAGGGCTTCATTACTCCATGCTCTCGTTACAAGATGCCTGGAAGGACCTTTCATTTCTGTCTCTTGAACTGGTTCTCCTCTGTATTTGAGGGCTAAAAAGCTTTGCAAGGTGCCTCATAAAATAGAAGGATCCTTACAACACTGTATAAACTAAGAAGTCTGAACAGTGCTATAAAAGTAAGACGACCAGTTTTCTACTTTAAGTATTTTATAATCTAAGGGTCTGATGATCTGCAGTTTTGTTTGGGTAAATGCTAGACTCCAGGGGGTAGAACCTTTTCTAGGTAGTACCATACAAATTGGTGGTGCTATAATCAATATAACTTTATAAACTATTGAACGGGATATAATTAGTAATCGCAAACTAGGCGTTCCCCAGTGCGATGTGAGGCACCACTTCTGAGTGGATGTTTAGCAATAGTAAGGGCCACTGTGGTGGCATGGCTCCTGTAGTGAGCTCTAGGAGGCAGTGCACAGGTACAGAGCCTCCTTGCTACCATTCATAAAATGTGTCGATTAAAGGACTGAGCCCCATTCCAGACTCTCAGGGAGGACAGTCCTGCCCTCTCCTTGCCGTGGCGTATGAGTAGATGAAAACTGGAAGTACAAACTCAGTTTCCTATAGCTTATGGAGGTTATTCTCATGTATGGGGCAAGTCTGCCCTAAGTTAATGGGCAGGTGTCCTTTTCAGAGTCTCATCTTCCTCCTCCACAGATCTGCTTCCTGTGTTGTCACTATAGCCACGTTTACAACAGTAGGAAACAGAATTTTGAACAGTTAACTTAAATAATGTTTTCAACCTTCTTTCTGCCCTGACTCTCCATATCCTGTTAATCCAAGGACTCTCTGGGTGAGAATGCTCTGTGATCATTTTGTCCTTCAACTTTCCCTTCAGCATATTTCTCTAAATACTTTACTTTTTTCAGATAGCTTTGTCCCCTGCTGATGTAAAAGAGGCAGTAGTACCAAGGGATATGGTGGCAGATTTTGCCACTTGCTGCCGCTGAATATGAGTTTTGTGGGACAGGGCTCTTAATACATACACATGAACATGTTGGGGGGGGGGGGCCCCCGTCCTCCTCCTCCAGCAAAAGATGTGGGGGAGGAGGAGTGCTTGAGCATCATATCCTTTGCCTCTTTGATCATCTGCCTCAATGCTGTCCTTATGCTGAGTTTCTGAATGGATGGGGCACCTCAAACAGCCCTGACTGTCCCTTGTTACCTGCAGTGTTGTTTGCAGAGGGCTGGAGAAGCAAGATTTAAAACCTCCCAACCTACTTTCTGTAATAACTAAAATAATAAACTACAGGCAAGCACACTTCCATACTTCAAGCAAAAGGCCCCCCTGAAGTAGACTTCTGGCCATCCTGCCAACATATTCTATACAGTATCTCATTTCATAGAACAGAACGTGTCACTGGACTTTTAAATACAGTAGAACCTCAAAGATACAAACACCAGAGTTACGGACTGACCGGTCAACCGGACACCAAGTGAAGCCGTAAGTAACCAATCAGGCAGTAGCAGAGACCCCCCCGCCCCGCTTCAAAAAATAGCAAATACTGTACTGTACCTGTATTACCTCTTAAAGGTAGGCACATCTGGGCCATCTGTCTCCACCCCACTCCCACCCCCACGCACGGGGCAGCCACTTACAGCAAGACACTGGGGTTGCCAGTCCAAGGCAGCAGGAGCAGCGCTGGGTCTGCATTGCTTTCACCCCACCTCCCGCCGGGAGGGGGACCGGCTGTTTTCAGACACACCTCTGCAGATAGGGGGACAAGCTTGCAAGCTCATGCAGGGGCTGTGTAGGGAGCAGCTCAGCTGCTGCTGAAGCGTGGCCTGGAGTGTCAGCTGCTGGATCTGGAGCTTTATTCAGAGTTACAAACATTTCAAAGTTACGGACAACCTCCATTCCCAAGGTGTCCGTAACTCCGAGGTTCTACTGTAGGGATTCAGAGCAAGTTGAGGCTTTCCATAGCATCTGCGCCGTCCCCCCCCCCCCCCCCCGCCCAAAATCACATACCTTTCTATACCCAAAACACTTGCAGAGACTCCTCCACGTATCAAATTAAGATTCAGCCTTCAAGAATGTTCAACTCTCCTTTCAAGGGACTTGTCCACTGATCCCAGTGTGGGGGCCACAGTGGATGGACAGCCAGAGGAGGCAAAGAATTCTTAACAGTGATCAGTGAAATAATGAGGGCTTAGATTGCCTAGCTTAATGTCATCAAGGGAGGATAGGGGAGGGCCATTATAGTTCATTTAAACTGGCCAATGTAATTGCAGCAAATTCAAATTCTTTTTTACATTTAAAAATGTACTCTGCACTGCATGCACACGCAGATATCTCAAATTCTTGAATACATGTGACATTCTGTACCTCGAGGGAACACCCTGCACCCCCATGTTCATCCTTATAATATGATAGTGTGGTATGCAAAGTTTGTCATGTCGGGTGTCTTTGGAAGGCTCATGATGCACTGAGCATTGTTGTAATGTTATAGTAATTATTGTTATAGTAATGTGCTAGGTTGTAATTTTATGTATGTAGTTATGAGACTGAAAATGTGTCCTCGTAGCTTAAAACAAGCCCAGACAAAAACTCTCCAAGAGCAGAGGGGCAGTGCATACCTCATCAGGGCACGTATGGGACAAACCCAGCCCAGCCTCACAGGAACAAAGGACACTGGCCTAGGTAGCAAGAAAGGATCTGTTGCACTCTCAAGTGAGTCACCGCCCTTTCCTTGGTCAGTTTGGGACTGCGATGAGGTAATGCTCACCTGACTCTCAAGCGGGGGGGGGGGGGGGGCAGAGCCAAGAGGGAAGAAAGAACATGATAAAAGGGAGAGACGTTTGCCATGCTCTTCCTCTCTTCCACCTCCATCTACAGACATCACCACCAAGCGACTGAAGCGCTGATCAAAGGGGAAAGCCTAGCTGAAGGGCAACCAGCCAGCCTGTGGTGAGAAGCATCTAAGTTTGTAAGGACACTGAAAGTGTTGAGATCAGCTTAGGATGCGTTTTGCCTTTATTTCATTTGACCAAATCCGACTTATGTTTTGACTTGTAATCACTTAAAATTTATCTTTGTAGTTAATAAATCTGTTTATTCTACCTGAAGCAGTGCGTTTGGTTTGAAGCATGTCAGAGAGTCCCCTTGAGATAAAAGCCTGGTACATATCAATTTCTTTGTTAAATTGACAAACTCTCATAAGCTTGCAGCATCCAGTGGGCATAACTGGACACTGCAAGACGAAGGTTTCTAGGATTGTGTCTGGGACCGGAGATATTGGCTAGTGTCATTTGGTTGCACAATCCAAGGAGCAGTTTACATGCCAGAGGCTGTATGTGAACAGCCCAGGAGTGGGGGTTCTCACAGCAGAGCAGGGTCAGGCTGGCCCCCAGAGTCAAGGTTTGGAGTGACCTAGCAGATCACCAGTCCGGATAACACCGGGGGAACGTCACACATAAGGAGGCTTTGCAATACTACAGCTTGAGTGAGCACTAACCAGAGGTCAGTTAAAACCAGTGTTGGAGTTATGCCAGGTCTTGTCTGCCAACTGGTGTCTAGAGTTAAACAGCCATTATTAAGGCATCACACGTGGTGGCTAGACTCACTAACTGTTTAGCTGAAATTTTATACTGAGATTCACCGTGGTGTGTTGACCGCAGCCATACTAAGTGAGACAAAATGGAACCTCCTTCTAGCCATGGGTTCTGTATTAAACTTGTCTCCACTGGAAGCTGGTCTTTGTATATGTTACACCCAGCAGGGCTGAGCCCTGACAGTTCAGTACTCTCTGGTGATTTATCTGGTATCCTGAAAGGTGGTAGTAAAGAGGGTGAGACTAGTGCTGGCAGGTGAAATCCAATACTGATGTAACATTATTCATGGAATTCAGGGGTAAGCCCAGAAGCTCCTTGGTGTGAATTCATCCTTGGACCAGCACTACTGATTTCAGTGTACTTACAACTGAGATGGATTTAACCCTGTTGTCCAAAAATCAGAAATAGATGTACGGTACTGCATTTCCTGATACTCACACCGTCTTTGTAGAACCTTCAGTATAGGTGGGCTCTGAAGCACATCAGTTATTTTTATCCAGCCACTTCTCCCAAAATAACCTACTGTACTTGGATCACTTCCAGTCTGATTTCCACCCTTTCACAGCACTGGAACTGCCCTTCTAGTAGTGTTCATTGAGCTCTTTTTGTTTTGACCATGGCTCCCTGCTATTTTTTCCTTTTAACCCATTTTATTCACCTGTTTCCCTCACTTTGTGTATGTAATACTTTATCTGCAGTCTGCCCAAGATAGCATGATGGGGATGAATGTGACTCTGTCTTCTCTTAGTTTGTCTGATATAGATAACAAAGCTGAAACTGTCCAATCCTCACCTCCTTCCATACATGTATTTTGACTGTACCAAATGTACTGTAAGCACACTGATCCTGATCAAGAATTCCAGAGAATGTGTACTGAAGGACTATCACTGAAGTGGACAGATGCCAATTCAGATACTGCTATATCCGATGAAGTGGGCTGTAGCCCACGAAAGCTTATGCTCAAATAAATTTGTTAGTCTCTAAGGTGCCACAAGTACTCCTGTTCTTTTTGCGGATACAGACTAACACGGCTGCTACTCTGAAACCTGCTATATCCTAGTGACCTAGAGGAAATCTACCACGGACAAGATCCTGATGATCTTGTAGAGCATATGACCTTGTGGGGAGAGGTGACTGAAACTCTTCTCTGGGGGGGGGGGGGGGGGGGAGAGAGAGAAAGGGGCAACCCCAAAGAATTTTCCCTATTCACCAACCATGGTATTTCTTCAGTGTCTTTGATGCCAAACCTCAGGAGGTGGGGAGAAATCTTTAAGAAAGTCTTGGGAAATGTCCAGGAAATAGGGCAGCTAGTTTTTCAGCTGAAGTGTATTCAGAATGCCTTATTGACGTTCTTTAAAAGTCTGTTAAAGGGGCCCAAATTTTACATCAAGGTTCACCGAGGAAGTAACTTCTTGGCGTAAGTTTTTAAAAGTGTTCCAAGCACCTGCAGCTCCCATTGAAGTCAGTTGTAGCAGCTCTGATAATGGGGCCATCCATATTTACCTTGTGCATAGAATAACTTTAAAGGACAAATGGTGTATGTGCATTGCAGGGGAGAAGTGAAGGCCAAGAAAGGCCGGTATAAGGCTGAGATGCAAACGAGGGGAGGGGAAGCATTGGAACAAATAGCCAGTTAGCACGGAGTGGAGAAGGTCCAGTCAAAACTAGAAAATTCTGATGATATCAGCGTCTGTGGGTCCCTTCTTTGGTTACTTTTACTAGCTGGAGTCTCTGGCTGGCTCCTCCCTGTAGTTTGTTTAAAGTATAATGTACCCGGGTCACTGCATCCACTTTAATTTGAATTTAATGTTTCTGACCTTGAACATCTTTCTGAATTGTTTTAAATCCAGTCTTAACTTGAAAATTCACTTTGCAAAATGCCTATTAAAAATTGTACCAAGCGTTAACAAAGTGTACTCTTGGTTGACAACTAATAAAAATGGAAGTCTCCAGTTAATTAATACCACACTACTTCTTGTTGTCAGAGTGCTTTGTCTGAACAGCTGCTCCAGGCAGAACATCAGTTTTTGAGACAGATGTTGCTGTCTGTGAGAGTCATGGTGAATGGGTGCTCTGTAGTAGACATGCTGTGTATCAAATGCTTAAAGGCAGCTAAGCTCAATACAATTACTTGAAGAGTTTTTTCATGTTCAGTGCTATGGTTGGGATCTTTGATGCTGTGGGAAGATATATCATTTAGTCCCCTTGCATACATGTATATAACATCCATTGTTTAACTACAGTGGGGGACAGTGAATCTAATTTTTGGATAATAGAGGGAATGGTCAATGTTATAGGTCATGTCCTATGATAACTATTTCAGAAAGCAGCATTTTGGGTAATCTTGGTAGCACTGCATTTGTATAGTTTACCCATTCATATGACTTGTGTTTAGTGCAGCTGAGTTATTGTTGACGTTGGAACCATAACTTTGACTTTCCTCACTTCAGTTCTACCACAGCGATAATATTGCACAAGCATAACTTGTTTGTCTTTAAACCTTGGCTTAAAAACAAACACAAAAATTGAGTCAAACCTAATTTGTGTAGTAAGTGACAGTTGGTCTCTGAGACCATGTGGATTATCTCTGTGAAAGTCATGAGCTTCCTCATTCTGGAGAATGAAACGAGGTTGCTCTTTAACTGGGTGTCCTGAACCACAAATCGCAATGTTGCTATGAAGCTATGTAGGCACGTTGCATGGCCTACTTGAGAATGTAGAGGATGTAGCAGATTTCTTCAAACTTCCCCCTGCCATCAAGATCTATCATCCTGTAACTTAAGTCTTCCATTACTGTTACCCTGCTCTAATGTGCACAAATTAGAAAGCTTCTTGAGTAACAATTATATTGGCTAAAGCTAATAGATCTGCTATCAGATCACTTTTAGAGTCCATTGAACTAGTAGGGCTCCAGGTGGGTAAAAGGGCCTGCCTGTGAGGATACAACTGCAGGTTAGGTACAGTATTTAAATTATGCTCTTGATAACTCCAAATTAATGCCTCTTTAAGAAAGAGGTTTTTGTTGCTAACTTCCATAGTAACAAGACAACAAACCTACTTCTGTGTCATCAAATTCACCTGTAATCATAGAAGATTAGGGTTGGAAGAGACCTCAGGAGGTCAGTTAGTCCAACCCGCTGCTCAAAGCAGGACCAACCCCAAACTTAAATTTAAAATAGTTAGTTGCAAAACATGCTGGGCAGCTGACTTCGTCCAACTACTGTTTATTTAAAAGGAAGTTGTTTCTGTGTTCTTGTGGTTTCTGTAGAAGTATGCTACCATAGATATTCACGTATTGACTCTGCATCCAGATAAAACTCATGGATACTTGGCCTCTTAGAGACTAGGCCATTTAAAAAGAAAAATCAACTTTTAATCTGATTTGCTTTTAATTTTATTGCAAGCCTTTCTAGTTGATATAGACCTCGGAGGGTGTGTCTACACAGCTTCTGGGAGCAAGTCTTGTAGCCTGCGTGGACAGACTTGTTTTAGTGGGGCTTCCACTAGCATGGTTACAAATAGCAGTGTGGCTGTCCGGGTTTGGCCTGTGGAGCCTAGGGAGCCCAAATGTCAAAGCAGTGCCTACACAGCTATTTTTAGCACACTAGCCCAAGCCCTGCAAGTGTGAGTCTGTCGAGACTCTCTCCCGGCAGCTGTGTAGACAGACATACCATAGAGTCCTTGGTAAAATGCGCTGCATTTAATTTCACTCGTATCCCCAGTCATTTCAGCAGTTGGGTCTAATCTAATTCCATAATAAAGAAGCAACAAACTAGACATTGTTAGTTGCCATACAAATAATCCTAGCAGAGGCAGAAAAAGGTACTGCCAGCAGTTTAAAAACAGCAGTGGGGACCTTGACCAAATAAAAGCAGTTTCAGCTTTCCTGGGGTAGATTTGTACTGGTTTTGAGGAATCAGATAGGGAATATATCTAAGCCCAGTTAAATTATTTAGATCTAACTGGATTTTTCTGTCATGGAAGGAAAGTATTTTGAAGGAAATATCCTCTCAGAATGTATACTCAATGAGGAGCATGTCAATTATTGTTCAATAGCCCTATTGATCATCAGCATGAATCTTTGAAATAATGGACCACTTGTTGGCAAGCATAATGATGAGTCAGTTCAGCCTCAATCAAATGGGATTTTTCCAAATAACAGGTTGGACAATGGATTGGAGGCTTTTGACCATGAGAGAGAGTTTGACACTGTCTTCAGTTGTATGATGGTTACATACAAGGACCTCTGAGTCATTCTTCTGGTTAAGTGTCAGTGCCCATACTAGAAAGACAAGGTGCGAGAGGTAATTGGACCAACTTCTGTGAGAGAAGTTTCAAGCTTACACAGAGATCTCCCATCTTGTCCGTCTTACATTATAAATGGCAAATATTTGCATACAGTCTCTAATTCTGACCTGGATTTTCTGACCTATTTAAAAATATTAAATTGTCTGGGTACTGTTTGTATCTATTATAGTTCACTTGGTACATGGCCAGTGAGGAATGCTAATCTTCTTTATTTTTTTCCGTCTCTGAATTTAAAAAAAACACCACAAAATATCTCAGCACAATGATTTGGAGCTATTAAATTGTGCATATGGTTAGTCTGTGACCATATACCCCTATGATTATCTAGTTCATTCCTTTCTTTTATGCCCACTTGTTGCATCTTGTTTTAAGCTAGTTTGTAAGCTCCTCATTGTATGAACCACCTCTTCTTATATGTTCAGCTAGCACCCTGATTCTTATTGGGGCGCCTGGATGCTACTATAATATAAATAATGGCTATGGGCCCAATTCTGCAAACACTTCAAATCTGGTGGGACTACTCATTGGTAAAGTTAATCATGTGCAGAAGTGTGTGGCTAGACTCTAAAGTTACATACTAGTTTCAATTGCATCTTTTTATATATATATGTATATATAGAATTTTCTAATTGTAGGCTTAAAGGGACATGATTTGAAAGATCATTTGTCTGAATGTTGTACGTACTATAGTGACAGGTCACACCTAAAAGTACTGTAATTTAAAAGCTAGCAAAAAAATTCTCAATTTTTTTTTTGGTGTCTAGTCAGTTTCATCGTTCTTCTGCAAAACTTCTCCCTTGCAGAAAAGATTTGCATAAATGTAAACAGGGGAGAAGAAATACGCTATAAAAGGAATTGAAGACAAAATCAGAGCATGCTGTTTAAGTCTATTTTAGAGAATTTAAATTGGCAGCATTCTTGTAAACTTCCCATACTGGTCTCTACCCAAAGTCAAATTGAGAGTGAAGCATTCCTCCCCATTCCCTAGTTGTAAAAAGAAACAGCTGAGCTCTGAAGCGTAAAAGTTGATGAGGACTTTGCTTATTGAGGATGACTTCCATTGCTTAGGTTGAACAAAATCTGTTTTGATTTAATCATTCAAAATTGAATGTTGGATATGTGCAGTAGAAAAATAAAGTTTACACACGCACACTTGAATATACTATGTATGCTAGTGCAATACAAATATGGAAGTGCACACGTATTGGCTTGTGGAATTCAGCAGTAGAAAGCAGAACTTATAAGGGTTGCAAATGGAATAGCTATGGAGTAGTGAGCCTGTAAGTTGGAGAAATGTCTTCTAAAACCAGCTTCCACACTTCCAGCTTCCCCCAGAAAACACTAGGAAAATCAATGCAGAAAACATGCTGAGGTTGTACAGTTAGAAATAAAAAGGGTCCAACTTCAGTGTTAATCAGCTGTTGTGCAGCATAAGACATAAAAAGATGTGCCTTTTGTAATGAGCAGTAATACTTTACCCCAAAGAGGAATAGTAAAAGATTCATATGTACCATGTAATGCAAATATAGTGTACACCAGGGGTTCTCAAACTGGGGGTCGGGACCCCTCGGGGTCGTGAGGTTATTACATGGGGGGGTCGCAAGCTGTCAGCCTCCACCCCAAATCCTGCTTTGCCTCCAGCATTTATAATGGTGTTAAATATGTAAACAAGTGTTTTTCATTTATAAAGGGGGCGGGGGTCACACTCAGAGGCTAGCTATGTGAAATAGTTTGAGAACCACACTCTTTTATTCTTCTGGATAAACCTCTAATTTATATAATTCAGCCTTGCTTCAAATCAAGCAATAAAAGTTGCTGTTGGAACTGCAATTTCTGCTTTGCATTGTCAGACTTTATAATGAACCGTGCAGTCTTCACATTGCATGAATGCTGGGGTTTATATTTTAAAATATTTTTTACAATTCTGATTAAATTATTGGTACACCACAGTAGTAATTTTGTCACTACTTAGAGACACTGAAGCTGCTTGTGCATTCATATTTACATTCCTCTACATAAAAACAAATCTTGTCCTATCCTTTTTTTGACTACTGTGGGTACTCACAGATCCAAACACATTTCTGAGGCTGAATGTAACTTGAATATCCCGCACATGTCCTGATTGTGACACCGACTCAATTGTTGCTTGACTCCTCTGCTTGTCTCTCTCACCAACAGAAGTTGGTCCAATAAACAATATCATTTCACCCACCTTGTCTCTCTAATATCCTGGGACCAACACAGCTACAACAACACGGCATATCCTCTGCTTGAGTAACTTAAAGCTAAACTGGACAAAGCACTAGGGAATGGTTCTGCATTAGCCGCTAGAAACTAATAAGATTACCTAATACTGTAGGGGGTAGTGTTTTGAAAGGCACCCTTGGAGCCCAACTCCCACTGACTAACGGTGCCTTTGAAAATTTACTCAAGTCTTTTTAAATTCCCAATGAGGAACACAAACACACCAGGACACTGAGGCAATGGCTAGTCACGTCCCACATAGAAGACTCGGCCATAGTCTCTTAAACACACACACATTCCCCCACTCCAACCATTGGCGTGAGGTTTTCTCTCAGAACTCCTTACACTACATGGGTAAATTGAATAAATTAACTTTTCAAGATAAGCCATCTTTTCCTGAACAACTAAGAAAACAAGGAAACTTTCAGTTTTCCAATATAATTCAAATTATTACATACTCTTCAGTTATCTCTTACTAGTCAATCAATAACTTCACCAATCATTTCCTTTTCCTTTTTAAGACTAAAATTTGCAAAGATCACAAACTCTCATATACGTCAGATTTCTTTGACTCCCCATTGTTAAGAACTGGAACCCACCACTCGAGTTGTGTTTGTCCCTATGTAGCTTCGAAGCATTACTGGTGTTCCTCTTGCTCTGTTTGTCATATGTGTCGCACAAAGTGTGTCCTCTATGTGGGAAAGTTTGCACAAGGAGAAAAAGCACCCTTCTAATATTTTCATACTTTTTAATCTTT
Organism: Chrysemys picta bellii; assembly: GCF_011386835.1. Classification (NCBI taxonomy): domain Eukaryota; kingdom Metazoa; phylum Chordata; order Testudines; family Emydidae; genus Chrysemys; species Chrysemys picta. The sequence continues at coordinate 510 of NW_027053743.1, read as the reverse complement.
CAGAGTAGGAGAAGATAGAGGAGATGGAAATCAATAAAACACAAGAGAAAGCCAACATCTAGTCTACACCAAAGCCATTAATCAGTCTAATTACATTACTGAGGATTGACAAATCCCTAGCTTCTTGTGAAGACAACGGTACGTCGACGGAGAGCATCTAACCTCAGCGGAGCTATCGCCACTTGCAGGGGTGGACTAATCAAGCAGATGGGCAAGCTCTCACCCCTTGGCTTAGAGCATCTGCAAACGAAGTGCTACAGCGAAGCAACTGCACCATCAGCTTAATTGTTCTGCCATAGCATCAGACACTCTCAACATTCATGTATCCTGAAATCTGAATTTGGAGCCCGACACACCCATTGCCTCATTGGTTCCCCTCATTTCTTCACTGCATGAAAGTCCTTGTTCCCCACAAGGCAACAGTGTGTGAGTCACAGAAAAGGAAAGTAATCTGAAGACGCTCTCGCGCTCTGTCTTTGCCTCCTGAAACTTTGGAGCCGAACAGTGAAG
>NW_027053742.1:0-23000 GCF_011386835.1 Chrysemys picta bellii | reverse complement strand
TTTTTATCAATACATTAGAAGCAAGAGGAAGACCAAAGACAGGGTAGGCCCACTGCTTAGTGAAGAGGGAGAAACAGTAACAGGAAACTTGGAAATGGCGGAGATGCTTAATGACTTCTTTGTTTCGGTCTTCACCGAGAAGTCTGAAGGAATGCCTAACATAGTGAATGCTAATGGGAAGGGGGTAGGTTTAGCAGATAAAATAAAAAAAGAACAAGTTAAAAATCACTTAGAAAAGTTAGATGCCTGCAAGTCACCCGGGCCTGATGAAATGCATCCTAGAATACTCAAGGAGCTAATAGAGGAGGTATCTGAGCCTCTAGCTATTATCTTTGGAAAATCATGGGAGACGGGAGAGATTCCAGAAGACTGGAAAAGGGCAAATATAGTGCCCATCTATAAAAAGGGAAATAAAAACAACCCAGGAAACTACAGACCCCAGTGAGTTTAACTTCTGTGCCAGGGAAGATAATGGAGCAAGTAATTAAGGAAATCATCTGCAAACACTTGGAAGGTGGTAAGGTGATAGGGAACAGCCAGCATGGATTTGTGAAGAACAAATCATGTCAAACCAATCTGATAGCTTTCTTTGAGAGGATAACGAGCCTTGTGGATAAGGGTGAGGCTGTGGATGTGGTATACCTAGACCTTAGTAAGGCATTTGATACGGTCTCGCATGATATTCTTATTGATAAACTAGGCAAATACAATTTAGATGGGGCTACTATAAGGTGGGTGCATAACTGGCTGGATAACCGTACTCAGAGAGTTGTTATTAATAGTTCCCAATCCTGCTGGAAAGCCATAACGAGTGGGGTATCGCAGGGGTCTGTTTTGGGACCGGCGCTGTTCAATATCTTCATCAACGACTTAGATATTGGCATAGAAAGTACGCTTATTAAGTTTGCGGATGATACCAAACTGGGAGGGATTGCAACTGCTTTGGAGGACAGGGTCATAATTCAAAATGATCTGGACAAATTGGAGAAATGGTCTGAGTTAAACAGGATGAAGTTTAACAAAGACAAATGCAAAGTGCTCCACTTAGGAAGGAACAATCAGTTTCACACATACAGAATGGGAAGAGACTGTCTAGGAAGGAGTACGGCAGAAAGGGATCTAGGGGTTATAGTGGACCACAAGCTAAATATGAGTCAACAGTGTGATGCTGTTGCAAAAAAAGCAAACCTGATTCTGGGATGTATTAACAGGTGTGTTGTGAGCAAGACACGAGAAGTCATTCTTCCGCTCTACTCTGCTCTGGTTAGGCCTCAGCTGGAGTATTGGGTCCAGTTCTGGGCACCGCATTTTAAAAAAGATGTGGAGAAATTGGAAAGGGTCCAGAGAAGAGCAACAAGAATGATTAAAGGTCTTGAGAACATGACCTATGAAGGAAGGCTGAAAGAATTGGCTTTGTTTAGTTTGGAAAAGAGAAGACTGAGAGGAGACATGATAGCAGTTTTCAGGTATTTAAAAGGGTGTCATAAGGAGGAGGGAGAAAACTTGTTCACCTTAGCCTCTAAGGATAGAACCAGAAGCAATGGGTTTAAAGTGCAGCAAGGGAGGTCTAGGTTGGACATTAGGAAAAAGTTCCTAACTGTCAGGGTGGTTAAACACTGGAATAAATTGCCGAGGGAGGTTGTGGAATCTCCATCTCTTGAGATATTTAAGAGTAGGTTAGATAAATGTCTATCAGGGATGGTATTTGGTCTCATAGACTCATAGACTTTAAGGTCAGAAGGGACCATTATGATCATCTGGTCTGACCCCCTGCATGCTGCAGGCCACAAGACCCTTCCCTGGACTGTGCCGTTGAAGTCCCCAATCCTGTGTTTTAGTGACTTCAATCGGCAGGGACCCTCCTGCTAGTGATCCCTGCCCCATGCTGCGGAGGAAGGCGAAAAACCTCCAGAGGCTCAGCCAATCTACCCTGGAGGAAAATTCCTTCCCGACCCCAAATATGGCGATCAGTAATACCCCGAGCATGTAGGCAAGAGTCTCTAGCCTGACCCTTGTTTGCCATTATGCTATTTACGTACCATTGCTTGGTTTTCATAGAATCATAGAATATCAGAGTTGGAAGGGACCTCAAGAGGTCATCTAGTCCAACCCCCTGCTCAAAGCAGGACCAATTCCCAGCTAAATCATCCCAGCCAGGGCTTTGTCAAGCCGGGCCTTAAAAACCTCCAAGGAAGGAGACTCCACCACCTCCCTAGGTAACGCATTCCAGTGTTTCACCACCCTCCTAGTGAAATAGTTTTTCCTGATATCCAACCTGGACCTCCCCCACCGCAACTTGAGACCATTGCTCCTTGTTCTGTCATCTGCCACCACTGAGAACAGCCGAGCTCCATCCTCTTTGGAACCCCCCTTCAGGTAGTTGAAGGCTGCTATCAAATCCCCCCTCATTCTTCTCTTCTGGAGACTAAACAATCCCAGTTCTCTCAGCCTCTCCTCATAAGTCATGTGCTCCAGACCCCTAATCATTTTTGTTGCCCTCCGCTGGACTCTTTCCAATTTTTCCACATCCTTCTTGTAGTGTGGGGCCCAAAACTGGACACAGTATTCCAGATGAGGCCTCACCAATGTCGAATAAAGGGGAACGATCACGTTCCTCGATCTGCTGGCAATGCCCCTACTTATACAGCCCAAAATGCCGTTAGCCTTCTTGGCAACAAGAGCACACTGTTGACTCATATCCAGCTTCTCGTCCACTGTGACCCCTAGGTCCTTTTCAGCAGAACTGCTACCTAGCCATTCGGTCCCTAGTCTGTAGCAGTGCATGGGATTCTTCCGTCCTAAGTGCAGGACTCTGCACTTGTCCTTGTTGAACCTCATCAGGTTTTTTTCTGCCCAATCCTCTAATTTGTCTAGGTCCCTCTGTATCCGATCCCTACCCTCTAGTGTATCTACCACGCCTCCTAGTTTAGTGTCATCTGCAAACTTGCTGAGAGTGCAGTCCACACCATCCTCCAGATCATTAATAAAGATATTAAACAAAACCGGCCCCAGGACCGACCCTTGGGGCACTCCACTTGAAACCGGCTGCCAACTAGACATGGAGCCATTGATCACTACCCGTTGAGCCCGACGATCTAGCCAGCTTTCTATCCACCTTACAGTCCATTCATCCAGCCCATACTTCTTTAACTTGGTGGCAAGAATACTGTGCGAGACAGTATCAAAAGCTTTGCTAAAGTCAAGAAATAACACATCCACTGCTTTCCCCTCATCCACAGAGCCAGTTATCTCATCATAGAAGGCAATTAGGTTAGTCAGGCACGACTTCCCCTTCGTGAATCCATGCTGACTGTTCCTGATCACTTTCCTTTCCTCTAAATGTTTCATAATTGATTCCTTGAGGACCTGCTCCATAATTTTTCCAGGGACTGAGGTGAGGCTGACTGGCCTGTAGTTCCCCGGATCCTCCTTCCTCCCTTTTTTAAAGATGGGCACGACATTAGCCTTTTTCCAGTCATCCGGGACCTCCCCCAATCGCCATGAGTTTTCAAAAATAATGGCTAATTGCTCTGCAATCTCACCCGCCAACTCCTTTAGCACCCTCGGATGCAGCGCATCCGGCCCCATGGACTTGTGCACGTCCAGTTTTTCTAAATAGTCCCGAACCACTTCTTTCTCCACAGAGGGCTGGTCACCTTCTCCCCATGCTGTACTGCCCAGTGCAGCAATCTGGGAGCTGACCTTGTGCGTGAAGACAGAGGCAAAAAAATCATTGAGTACATTAGCTTTTTCCACATCCTCGGTCACTAGGTTGCCTCCCTCATTCAGTAAGGGGTCCACACTTTCCTTGATTTTCTTCTTGTTGCTAACATACCTGAAGAAACCCTTCTTGTTACTCTTAACATCTCTTGCTAACTGCAACTCCAAGTGTGATTTGGCCTTCCTGATTTCACTCCTGCACGCCTGAGCAATATTTTTATACTCCTCCCTGGTCATTTGTCCAATCTTCCACTTCTTATAAGCCTCTTTTTTGCGTTTAAGATCAGCAAGGATTTCACTGTTTAGCCAAGCTGGTCGCCTGCCATATTTACTATTCTTTCTACACATCGGGATGGTTTGTTCCTGCAACCTCAATAAGGATTCTTTAAAATACAGCCAGCTCTCCTGGACCCCTTTGCCCTTCATGTTATTCTCCCAGGGGATCCTGCCCATCTGTTCCCTGAGGGAGTCAAAGTCTGCTTTTCTGAAGTCCAGGGTCCATATTCTGCTGCTCTCCTTTCTTCCTTGTGTCAGGATCCTGAACTCGACCATCTCATGGTCACTGCCTCCCAGGTTCCCATCCACTTTTGCTTCCCCTACTAGTTCTTCCCTGTTTGTGAGCAGCAGGTCAAGAAAAGCTTTGCCCCTAGTTGGTTCCTCCAGCACTTGCACCAGGAAATTGTCCCCTACGCTTTCCAAAAATTTCCTGGATTGCCTGTGCACCGCTGTATTGCTCTCCCAGCAGATATCAGGGGGATTAAAGTCTCCCATGAGAACCAGGGCCTGCGATCTAGCAACTTCTGCTAGTTGCCAGAAGAAAGCCTCGTCCACCTCATCCCCCTGGTCTGGTGGTCTATAGCAGACTCCGACCACGACATCACCCTTGTTGCTCCCACTTCTCAACTTTATCCAGAGACTCTCAGGTTTTTCTGCAGTATCATACCGGAGCTCTGAGCAGTCATACTCCTCTCTTACATACAACACAACTCCCCCACCTTTTCTGCCCTGCCTGTCCTTCCTGAACAGTTTATATCCATCCATGACAGTACTCCAGTCATGTGAGTTATCCCACCAAGTCTCTGTTATTCCAATCACATCATAGTTCCCTGACTGTGCCAGGACTTCCAGTTCTCCCTGCTTGTTTCCCAGGCTTCTTGCATTTGTGTATAGGCACTTAAGATAACTCAATGATCGTCCCTCTTTCTCAGCATGAGACAGGAGTCCTCCCCTCTTGCGCTCTCCTGCTTGTGCTTCCTCCCAGGATCCCATTTCCCCACTTACCTCAGGGCTTTGGTCTCCTTCCCCCGGTGAACCTAGTTTAAAGCCCTCCTCACTAGGTTAGCCAGCCTGCTGGCGAAGATGCTCTTCCCTCTCTTCGTTAGGTGGAGCCCGTCTCTGCCTAGCACTCCTTCTTCTTGGAACACCATCCCATGGTCGAAGAATCCAAAGCCTTCTCTCCGACACCACCTGCGTAGCCATTCGTTGACTTCCACGATTCGACGGTCTCTACCCCGGCCTTTTCCTTGCACAGGGAGGATGGACGAGAACACCACTTGCGCCTCAAACTCCTTTATCCTTCTTCCCAGAGCCACGTAGTCTGCAGTGATCCGCTCAAGGTCATTCTTGGCAGTATCATTGGTGCCCACGTGGAGAAGCAGGAAGGGGTAGCGATCCGAGGGCTTGATGAGTCTCGGCAGTCTCTCCGTCACATCGTGTATCCTAGCTCCTGGCAAGCAGCAGACCTCTCGGTTTTCCCGGTCAGGGCGGCAGATAGATGACTCAGTCCCCCTGAGGAGGGGACTCGGCTACTATGTTTTACCATTAAACCATTCCCTCCATAAACTTATCCAACTTAATCTTAAAACCAGACAGGTCCGTCGCCCCCACCGTTTCCCTCGGAAGGCCGTTCCAATATTTCACCCCTCTGACGGTCAGAAACCTTCGTCTGATTTCAAGCCTGAACTTCCCCACGGCCAGTTTATATCCATTGGTTCTCCTGTCCACATTAGTACTCAGCTGAAATAATTCCTCTCCCTCCCTTGTATTTATCCCTCTGATATATTTAAAGATAGCAATCATATCCCCCCTCAGCCTTCGTTTTGTCAGACTAAACAACCCGAGCTCCTCTAATCTCTTTTCATACGACAGGTTTTCCATTCCTCTGATCATCCTAGTCGCCCTTCTCTGCACCCGTTCCAATTTGAGTTCATCTTTTTTAAACATGGGAGACCAGAACTACACACAGTACTCCAAATGAGGTCTCACCAGCGCCGTATACAACGGAAGCAGGACCTCCTTATCCCTACTAGATATACCTCACCTAATACATCCCAAGACCGCATTGGCTTTTTTCACAGCCACGTCACATTGTCGACTCATAGTCATCCTGCGGTCTACAAGGACCCCTAGGTCCTTCTCCTCTTCCGTTACTTCTAACCAATGCGTCCCCATCTTGTAACTAAAATTGTTATTAGTCATCCCCAAGTGCATCACCTTACACTTTTCACTATTAAATTTCATCTTATTACTGACACTCCAATTCACAAGCTCATTCAAGTCTCCCTGCAGAATATCCCTATCCTCCTCCGAATTTGCAACTCCTCCCACCTTCGTATCATCCGCAAACTTTATCAGCCCACTCTTGCAATCGGTTCCGAGGTCAGTTATAAATAGATTAAATAAAATGGGTCCCAAAACCGAACCTTGAGGCACTCCACTAGTAACCTCCCTCCAACCCGACAGTTCACCCTTTAATACGACCCGCTGCATTCTCCCCATTAACCAATTCTTTATCCACCTCTGGATTTTCATATCGATCCCCATGTTTTCCAGTTTAACCAATAATTCCTCATGGGGTACAGTATCAAACGCTTTACTGAAATCCAGGTATATTAGGTCCACCGCATTTCCCTTATCTAATAAGTCCGTTACATGGTCCTGCCATGCGGGCAGGGGACTGGACTCGATGACCTCTCGAGGTCCCTTCCAGTCCTAGAATCTATGAATGTATGAAAAAAACACTGTTCTCCACCCCCACCCAGGTTGGCCAGGGAGGCGGCTCTAGCAGGGGGGGCAGGAGGGATTCTGGCAGCAGTGAAGTGGGTTGCGGGGAAGTTGAGATCTTGACCCAAGTCATCCCAGACACTAATGCTAAGCCACAGGATGGCAGCATCTAGTGTCAGTGGAGTCCAAACACTATTTCAACCCCACAGTTTTCGATGAACTTCCCACAAGGAGAGGTGATGAGCACCCCCAGCAACACACACACACACACACACACACACACTCCACTCCTGGTGGTGGGAGGGGAACAGGAGAAAGGACAAAAGAAGTAAGAGATGAAGAGAAAGGAAGGAGGGATGGAGGAAAAGGTAAAACAAAAAGGACAAACCCTAATGTCCCCAGTGATTCTACGGCACAAAATCCAAGGGATGGAGTAAAATTCTGCCATCTTAAACTACTGTTTTCCATGCCTAGAATTCAGCTGGCACCACGTGGATCAGACTGAGCAGCTGCCAAAACCTCTTGGAGGCTCTTACCTTCTAAACAGGGACATCTGTTTTCTAGTAAAATCAGTAAAAGGAAAGGAGAAAACTCGAAAGAGGCTCCTGCACGCACTCACGTACGTGAACCCTAATACTCTCTCAGTCCTCAAAGAAAGACCCCGAGAAGGAGACTTGCTGAAGCAAAGCCACAGGGTCTCTGAGGTTTCCCTGGCCCTGTGCTCCTGTCCTGCCAGGCTGATGTCAGCATCTCTGTCTGAGGTCACCACCTCCCTAACACATTTGACCAATAAGCTGACATCCTGCAAAAGGCCTTTGTGATGTCACTGCCACACCCAACCAAACCCTCAAGTGCTAATGTCCTGCTGCTGGCCTGACACTTCGAAGGTTTGAGGTTGTCATAACTATAAGGGGAAGGGTAACAGCTGTCCTGTGTACAGTACTATAAAATCCTCCTGGCCAGAGACTCCAAAATCCTTTTCCCTCTAAAGGGTTAAGAAGCTCAGGTAACCTGGCTGGCATCTGACCTAAAGGACCAATAAGGGGACAAGATACTTTCAAATCTTGGGGAGGGGAAGGCTTTTGTTTGTGTTCTTTGTTTGTGTGGGTGTTCGCCCTCGGGACTGAGAGGGACCAGACATCAGTCCAGGTTCTCCACATCTTTCTAAACAAGTCTCTCCTATTTCAAACAAGGCGTGTTAGTTTTCCTTTGTTTTCTCAACTTGTAAATGTACCTTTTACTAGAGTGTTTATCTTTGTTTGCTGTACTTTGAACCTAAGACTAGAGGGGAGTCCTCTGAGCTCTTTAAGTTTGATTACCCTGTAAGGTTAATTTCCATACTGATTTTACAGAGATGATTTTTACCTTTTTCTTTAATTAAAAGCCTTATTTTTAAGAACCTGATTGATTTTTCCTTGTTTTAAGATCCAAGGAGTTTGGATCTTGATTCACCAGGAGTTGGTGGGAGGAAGGAGGGGAATGGTTAATTTCTCCTTCTTTTAGATCCAAGGGGGTTGGATCTGTATTCACCAGAAGTTGGTGGGAGGAAGGAGGGGGGATGGTTTAATTCTCCTTGTTTTAAGATCCAAGAGGTTTGGATCTGTATTCACCAGGGAATTGGTGAAAGGTTTCTCAAGGCTACCCAGGGGAGGAAATTAGCCTTGGGATGGTGGTTAAGCTTAGAAGTTTTCATGCAGGCCCCTACATTTGTACCCTAAACTTCAAAGTGGGGATACAGCCTTGACACAGGTACTCTCTGTGGATCACCCCACTCAATGCGTCTTCATTCTAGGAAGCAAGCCGGCTAGACAGTAAAACATCAGAGGCTGCTCCCAATACTACACTCAGTGTTTCCAAAATTTGTAGACTTTATGGCCACAAGAGACCTTTAGAGCATCTCATCTAAGCCCCTGCATATCATAGGCCTCCTGTATAGTACAATAGTTACTTTTTGGGCACACACATTCCAGAAAGGCATCTAGTCTTCATTCAATGACATCAAGAGATGGAGAATCCACCACTTTCCCTTTTAGTGAGTGCCAGGGGGCTCCATTTCCCCTTCCACTAGCTCCCCATTTACAGAGAGACAGAACAGTACCTGCAGCAGGGAGCGGGAGTTGCTGAAGGCCTCAGAGGCGCAGCCCCTGCAGTGTCTCAGGCACCTGGCGCAAGTGGCGGATGATGCGGGTGCATCACTTTGGCCGTGACGTCCTCCTCCTGCAAGGGAACGAGAACCTGTCAGAGACTCAAACGCCCCGAGGAATCAGGGGGAATTAAGGGCACCTGGAACCAGCAGTATTTAAACTGACTACCTGCCCACCGCTGAGGGATGAATTCACCTACTGAACCCCAGAATGGAGTCTTCTTCTCCTTTCTAGTAACCTCCAGTGCCAACCCACCACCTTGTAGGGTGAGCTCCTGCTACCTCCCCCTCAGTACCCTTGACAGCTGTTCTACCTCCAAACCACAGCTCAAGTTATCAGAACCCTCTTCTCCACCCCAACCCAGGTTGCGAAGGGAGGCGGCCCTAGCAGGGGGGGCAGGAGAGATTCTGCCAGCAGTGAAGTGGGTTGCGGGGAAGTTGAGATCTTGCCCCAAGTTGTCCCAGACACTAATGCTAAGCCACAGGATGGCAGCATCTAGTGTCAGTGGAGTCCAAGCACTATTTGACCCCGACAGTTTTGGATCAACTTCCCACAAGGGGAGGTGAAGAGCACCCCCAGCAACACACAAACACACACACACACACAAACCACTCCCGGTGGTGGGAGGGGAACAGGAGAAAGGACAAAAGAAGTAAGAGATGAAGAGAAAGGAAGGAGGGAGGGAGGAAAAGGTAAAATGAAAAGGACAAACACTAATGTCCCCAGTGATTCTACGGGACAAAATCACAGGGAGGGAATAAAATTCTGCCACCTTGAACTAGTGTTTTCCATGCTTACAATTCAGCTGGCACCAGGTGGATCAGACTGAACAGGATACAAACCTCTCCGAGGCACTTACTTTCCTCAAAGAGAGACCTCAAGGAGGAGACTTGCTGAAGCAAAGCCAGAGGGGTCTCTGAGGTTTCCCTGGCCCTCATGTCAGCATCTCTCTGATGTCAGCATCTCTCTCTGAGGTCACCACCTCCCTAACACATTTGACCAATAAGCTGACGTCCTGCAAATGGCCTTTGTGGTGTCACTGCCACACCCAACCAAACCCTGAAGTGCTAATGTCCTCCTGCTGGCCTGACACTTTGAAGGTTTGAGCTACTCTGTGTGAATCACCCCACTCAATGGGTCTTCATTCTAGGAAGCAAGCCGGCTAGACAATAAAACATCAGAGGCTGCTCCCAATACTACACTCAGTGTTTCCAAAATTTGTAGACTTTATGGCCACAAGAGACCTTTAGAGCATCTCATCTAAGCCCCTGCATATCATAGGCCTCCTGTATAGTACAATAGTTACTTTTTGGGCACACACATTCCAGAAAGGCATCTAGTCTTCATTCAATGACATCAAGAGATGGAGAATCCACCACTTTCCCTTTTAGTGAGTGCCAGGGGGCTCCATTTCCCCTTCCACTAGTTCCCCATTTACAGTGAGACAGAGCAGTATTTCCACCCAGCACCTGCCGACCACTGAGGGATAAATTCACCTCCTGAACCCCAGAATGGAGTCTTCTTGTCCTTTCTAGTAACCTCCAGTGCCAACCCCCCTCCTTGAAGGATGAGCTCCTGCTATCTCCCCCTCAGTGCCCTTGACAGCTGTTCCACCTCCAAACCACAGCTCAAGTTATTAGTACCTTTGGACACAGACTGGCTAACCTAGTGAGGAGGGCTTTAAACTAGGTTCGACGGGGACAGGTGAGCAAAGCCCACAGGTAAGTGGGGAACATGGAGACCGGGGAGATGGGTCAAAAACGAGAGGGAGTGTGGGCTATATTGTCAGAGAGAAAGGAGGGTCAGGACAAAACTGGGAGGAAAGATCAAACCAGTATCTTAGATGCCTATATACAAATGCGAGAAGTATGGGGAATAAGCAGGAAGAACTGGAAGTGCTAATAAATAAATACAACTATGACATTTTTGGCATCACTGAAACTTGGTGGGATAATACACATGATTGGAATGTTGGTGTGGATGGGTACAGCTTGCTCAGGAAGGATAGACAGGGGAAAAAGGGAGGAGGTGTTGCCTTGTATATTAAAAATGTACACACTTGGACTGAGGTAGAGATGGACATAGGAGACGGAAGTGTTGAGAGTCTCTGGGTTAGGCTAAAAGGGGTAAAAAAACAAGGGAGATGTCATGCTAGGAGTCTACTACAGGCCACCTAACCAGGTGGAAGAGGTGGATGAGGCTTTTTTTAAGCAACTAACAAAATCATCCAAAGCCCAAGATTTGGTGGTGATGGGGGACTTCAACTATCCGGATATATGTTGGGAAAATAACACAGCGGGGCACAGACTATCCAACAAATTCCTGGACTGCATTGGAGACAACTTTGTATTTCAGAAGGTTGAAAAAGCTACTGGGGGGAAGCTGTTCTTGACTTGATTTTAACAAATAGGGAGGAACTCGTTGAGAATTTGAAAGTAGAAGGCAGCCTGGGTGAAAGTGATCATGAAATCATAGAGTTTGCAATTCTAAGGAAGGGTAGAAGGGAGAACAGCAAAATAGAGAGAATGGATTTCAGGAAGGCAGATTTTGGTAAGCTCAGAGAGCTGATAGGTAAGGTCCCATGGGAATCAAGACTGAGGGGAAAAACAACTGAGGAGAGTTGGCAGTTTTTCAAAGGGACACTATTAAGGGCCCAAAAGCAAGCTATTCCGCTGGTTAGGAAAGATAGAAAATGTGGCAAAAGACCACCTTGGCTTAACCATGAGATCTTGCATGATCTAAAAAATAAAAAGGACTCATATAAAAAATGGAAACTGGGACAGATTACAAAGGATGAATATAGGCAAACAACACAGGAATGCAGGGGCAAGATTAGAAAGGCAAAGGCACAAAATGAGCTCAAACTAGCTACGGGAATAAAGGGAAACAAGAAGACTTTTTAATCAATACGTTAGAAGCAAGAGGAAGACCAAAGACAGGGTAGGCCCACTGCTTAGTGAAGAGGGAGAAACAGTAACAGGAAACTTGGAAATGACGGAGATGCTTAATGACTTCTTTGTTTCGGTCTTCACCGAGAAGTCTGAAGGAATGCCTAACATAGTGAATGCTAATGGGAAGGGGGTAGGTTTAGCAGATAAAATAAAAAAAGAACAAGTTAAAAATCACTTAGAAAAGTTAGATGCCTGCAAGTCACCCGGGCCTGATGAAATGCATCCTAGAATACTCAAGGAGCTAATAGAGGAGGTATCTGAGCCTCTAGCTATTATCTTTGGAAAATCATGGGAGACGGGAGAGATTCCAGAAGACTGGAAAAGGGCAAATATAGTGCCCATCTATAAAAAGGGAAATAAAAACAACCCAGGAAACTACAGACCAGTGAGTTTAACTTCTGTGCCAGGGAAGATAATGGAGCAAGTAATTAAGGAAATCATCTGCAAACACTTGGAAGGTGGTAAGGTGATAGGGAACAGCCAGCATGGATTTGTGAAGAACAAATCACGTCAAACCAATCTGATAGCTTTCTTTGATAGGATAACGAGCCTTGTAGAGAAGGGTGAGGCTGTGGATGTGGTATACCTAGACTTTAGTAAGGCATTTGATACGGTCTCGCATGATATTCTTATTGATAAACTAGGCAAATACAATTTAGATGGGGCTACTATAAGGTGGGTGCATAACTGGCTGGATAACCGTACTCAGAGAGTTGTTATTAATAGTTCCCAATCCTGCTGGAAAGCCATAACGAGTGGGGTATCGCAGGGGTCTGTTTTGGGACCGGCGCTGTTCAATATCTTCATCAACGACTTAGATATTGGCATAGAAAGTACGCTTATTAAGTTTGCGGATGATACCAAACTGGGAGGGATTGCAACTGCTTTGGAGGACAGGGTCATAATTCAAAATGATCTGGACAAATTGGAGAAATGGTCTGAGTTAAACAGGATGAAGTTTAACAAAGACAAATGCAAAGTGCTCCACTTAGGAAGGAACAATCAGTTTCACACATACAGAATGGGAAGAGACTGTCTAGGAAGGAGTACGGCAGAAAGGGATCTAGGGGTTATAGTGGACCACAAGCTAAATATGAGTCAACAGTGTGATGCTGTTGCAAAAAAAGCAAACCTGATTCTGGGATGTATTAACAGGTGTGTTGTGAGCAAGACACGAGAAGTCATTCTTCCGCTCTACTCTGCTCTGGTTAGGTCTCAGCTGGAGTATTGTGTCCAGTTCTGGGCACCGCATTTTAAAAAAGATGTGGAGAAATTGGAAAGGGTCCAGAGAAGAGCAACCATAATGATTAAAGGTCTTGAGAACATGACCTATGAAGGAAGGCTGAAAGAATTGGCTTTGTTTAGTTTGGAAAAGAGAAGACTGAGAGGAGACATGATAGCAGTTTTCAGGTATTTAAAAGGGTGTCATAAGGAGGAGGGAGAAAACTTGTTCACCTTAGCCTCTAAGGATAGAACCAGAAGCAATGGGTTTAAAGTGCAGCAAGGGAGGTCTAGGTTGGACATTAGGAAAAAGTTCCTAACTGTCAGGGTGGTTAAACACTGGAATAAATTGCCGAGGGAGGTTGTGGAATCTCCATCTCTTGAGATATTTAAGAGTAGGTTAGATAAATGTCTATCAGGGATGGTCTAGATGGTATTTGGTCCTGCCATGCGGGCAGGGGACTGGACTCGATGACCTCTCAAGGTCCCTTCCAGTCCGATAATCTATGAATGTATGAAAAAACCACTGTTCTCCACCCCCACCCAGGTTGGCCAGGGAGGCGGCTCTAGCGGGGGGGCAGAAGGGATTCTGGCAGCAGTGAAGTGGGTTGCGGGGAAGTTGAGATCTTGCCCCAAGTCATCCCAGACACTAATGCTAAGCCACAGGATGGCAGCATCTAGTGTCATTGGAGTTCAAGCACTATTTCAACCCCACAGTTTTGGATCAACTTCCCACAAGGGGAGGTGAAGAGCACCCCCAGCAACACACACACACACACACCACTCCTGGTGGTGGGAGGGGAACAGGAGAAAGGACAAAAGAAGTAAGAGATTAAGAGAAAGGAAGGAGGGAGGGAGGAAAAGGTAAAATGAAAAGGACAAACACTAATGTCCCCAGTGATTCTACGGGACAAAATCCCACAGAGGGAATAAAATTCTGCGACCTTAACCTAGTGTTTTCCATGCCTAGAATTCAGCTGGCACCAGATGGATCAGACTGAGCAGGTTCCAAAACCTCTTGGAGGCTCTTACCTTCTAAATAGGGACGTCTGTTTTCTAGTAAAATCCGTCAAAGGAAAGGAGAAAACTCCAAAGAGGCACTCACACATGTGAACACTAATACTCTCTCAGTCCTCAAAGAGAGACCTCGAGAAGGAGACTTGCTGAAGCAATAACAGACACTTGGTGGGATAACTCACATGACTGGAGTACTGTCATGGATGGATATAAACTGTTCAGGAAGGACAGGCAGGGCAGAAAAGGTGGGGGAGTTGCATTGTATGTAAGAGAGGAGTATGAGTGCTCAGAGGTCCGGTATGAAACTGTAGAAAAACCTGAGAGTCTCTGGATAAAGTTGAGAAGTGTGAGCAACAAGGGGGATGTCACGGTTGGAGTCTGGTATAGACCACCAGACCAGGGGGATGAGGTGGACGAGGCTTTCTTCTGGCAACTAGCAGAAGTTGCTAGATCGCAGGCCCTGGTTTTCATGGGTGACTTTAATCACCCTGATATCTGCTAGGAGAGCAATACAGCGGTGCACAGACAATCCAGGAAGTTTTTGGAAAGTGTAGGGCACAATTTCCTGGTGCAAGTGCTGGAGGAACCAACTAGGGGCAGAGCTTTTCTCGACCTGCTGCTCACAAACAGGGAAGAATTAGTAGGGGAAGCAAAAGTGGATGGGAACCTGGGAGGCAGTGACCATGAGATGGTCGAGTTCAGGATCCTGACACAAGGAAGAAAGGAGAGCAGCAGAATACGGACCCTGGACTTCAGAAAAGCAGACTTTGACTCCCTCAGGGAACAGATGGGCAGGATCCCCTGGGAGAATAACATGAAGGGCAAAGGGGTCCAGGAGAGCTGGCTGTATTTTAAAGAATCCTTATTGCGGTTGCAGGAACAAACCATCCCGATGTGTAGAAAGAATAGTAAATATGGCAGGCGACCAGCTTGGCTAAACAGTGAAATCCTTGCTGATCTTAAACGCAAAAAAGAAGCTTACAAGAAGTGGAAGATTGGACAAATGACCAGGGAGGAGTATAAAAATATTGCTCAGGCATGCAGGAGTGAAATCAGGAAGGCCAAATCACACTTGGAGTTGCAGCTAGCAAGAGATGTTAAGAGTAACAAGAAGGGTTTCTTCAGGTATGTTAGCAACAAGAAGAAAGTCAAGGAAAGTGTGGGCCCCTTACTGAATGAGGGAGGCAACCTAGTGACCGAGGATGTGGAAAAAGCTAATGTACTCAATGCTTTTTTTGCCTCTGTCTTCACGAACAAGGTCAGCTCCCAGACTGCTGCACTGGGCAGCACAATATGGGGAGAAGGTGACCAGCCCTCTGTGGAGAAAGAAGTGGTTCGGGACTATTTAGAAAAACTGGACGTGCACAACTCCATGGGGCTGGATGCGCTGCATCCGAGGGTGCTAAAGGACTTGGCGGATGAGATTGCACAGCCATTAGCCATTATTTTTGAAAACTCATGGCGATCGAGGGAGGTCCCGGATGACTGGAAAAAGGCTAATGTAGTGCCCATCTTTAAAAAAGGGAAGGAGGAGGATCCGGGGAACTACAGGCCAGTCAGCCTCACCTCAGTCCCTGGAAAAATCATGGAGCAGGTCCTCAAGGAATCAATTATGAAACACTTAGAGGAGAGGAAAGTGATCAGGAACAGTCAGCATGGATTCACCAAGGGGAAGTTGTGCCTGACTAACCTAATTGCCTTCTATGATGAGATAACTGGCTCTGTGGATGAGGGGAAAGCAGTGGATGTGTTATTCCTTGACTTTAGCAAAGCTTTTGATACGCTCTCCCACAGTATTCTTGCCACCAAGTTAAAGAAGTATGGGCTGGATGAATGGACTGTAAGGTGGATAGAAAGCTGGCTGGATCGTCGGGCTCAACGGGTAGTGATCAATGGCTCCATGTCTAGTTGGCAGCCGGTTTCAAGCGGAGTAGTGCCCCAAGGGTCGGTCCTGGGGCCGGTTTTGTTTAATATCTTTATTAATGATCTGGAGGATGGTGTGGACTGCACTCTCAGCAAGTTTGCAGATGACACTAAACTAGGAGGCGTGGTAGATACGCTAGAGGGTAGGGATCGGATACAGAGGGACCTAGACAAATTAGAGGATTGGGCCAAAAAAAACCTGATGAAGTTCAACAAGGACAAGTGCAGAGTCCTGCACTTAGGACGGAAGAATCCCATGCACTGCTACAGACTAGGGACCGAATGGCTAGGTAGCAGTTCTGCAGAAAAGGACCTAGGGGTCACAGTGGACGAGAAGCTGGATATGAGTCAACAGTGTGCTCTTGTTGCCAAGAAGGCTAACGGCATTTTGGGCTGTATAAGTAGGGGCATTGCCAGCAGATCGAGGAACGTGATCGTTCCCCTTTATTCGACATTGGTGAGGCCTCATCTGGAATACTGTGTCCAGTTTTGGGCCTGTGGAAGCAGAGAAAGAGCTCACAGGAAGGGGATGCAATGCATGACAGTTCGTTAGCAAGAGTTAGGCTAACTGTAACCCTAATAACGCGAGATTTGTAGAAGCGAGGAATGTGTGAGGCGGGTGAGAAAGAACTGTGTAAGAAGTCATTATGACCTGGTATAGATAAGGTGTAGAAGACCTTGTGTAGATAAGGTATAGAAAATATTGTATGTTGGCAAGAGTCAAAACAAGTGAAGAAATGAGATATCAAGATGGCCTATGTATAAACAAAACGCAGCTGTCCCTCGTTATTTCTGTAATGAAAGGTATAAATGCTTGCTGTAATTAGTTACCTGGGAGAGACCTGCTTAGCTCTCTCCCTCTGGGCAATTGTGAGAGTTAATAAAGCATCTGACTTGCTGTACCTAAACAAATAGTGAGAACTCTGTTTTTCTCCAACAGGCCCCACACTACAAGAAGGATGTGGAAAAATTGGAAAGAGTCCAGTGGAGAGCAACAAAAATGATTAGGGGTCTGGAGCACATGACTTATGAGGAGAGGCTGAGGGAACTGGGATTGTTTAGTCTCCAGAAGAGAAGAATGAGGGGGGATTTGATAGCAGCCTTCAACTACGTGAAGGGGGGTTCCAAAGAGGATGGAGCTCGGTTGTTCTCAGTGGTGGCAGATGACAGAACAAGGAGCAATGGTCTCAAGTTGCAGTGGGGGAGGTCCAGGTTGGATATTAGGAAACACTATTTCACTAGGAGGGTGGTGAAGCACTGGAATGCGTTAACTAGGGAGGTGGTGGAGTCTCCTTCCTTGGAGGTTTTTAAGGCCCGGCTTGACAAAGCCCTGGCTGGGATGGTTTAGTTGGGAATTGGTCCTGCTTTGAGGACGGGGTTGGAGTTGTCTCCAATGCAATAAAACATCAGAGGCTGCTCCCAATGCCACACTCACTGTTTCCAAAATTACTACACTTTATGGCCAGAAGAGATCTTTAGAGCATCTCATCTAAGCCCCTGCATATCATGGGCTTCCTGTATAGTACAATAGTTACTTTTTGGGCACAAACATTCCAGAAAGGTATCTAGTCTAAATTAAATGACATTAAGAGATGGAGAATCCATCACTTTATCTTTTAGTGAGTGCCAGGGGGCTCCATTTCCCCTTGCACTAGCTCCCCATTTACAGTGAGCCAGAGCAGTACCTGCAGCAGGGAGCGGGAGTTCCTGAAGGCCTCAGAGGCGCAGCCCCTGCAGTGTCTCAGGCACGTGGCGTAAGTGCAGGATGATGCGGAGCTGGTGCATCATTTTGGCCGTGACGTCCTCCTGCTGCAAGGGAACGAGAACCTGTCAGAGACTCAAACGCCCCGAGGAATCAGGGGGAATTAAGGGAACCTGGAACCAGCAGTATTTCCACCCAGCACCTGCCCGTCAATGAGAGATGAATTCACCTCCTGAACCCCAAAATGGAGTCTTCTTGTCCTTTCTAGAAACCTCCAGAGCCAACCCCCCTCCTTGTAGGGTGAGCTCCTGCTACCTCCTGCTCAGTGCCCTTCACAGATATTCCACCTCCAAACCACAGCTCAAGTCATCCGAACCCTCTTCTCCACCCCGACACAGGTTGGGCTGGGAGGCGGCTCTAACAGGGTGTGCAGGAGGGATTCTGACAGCAGTGAAGTGGGTTGCAGGGAGGTTGAGATCTTGACCCAAGTCATCCCAGACACTAATGCTAAGTCACACAATGGCAGCATCTACTGTCAGTGGGGTCCAAGCACTATTTCAACCCCACAGTTTTGGATCAACTCCCCACAAGGGGAGAAGAGAACCATCAGTACCACACACACACACACACACACACACACACACACACCACTCCTGGTGGTGTGAGGGGAACAAGAGAAAGGACAAAAGAAGTAAGAGATGAAGAGAAAGGAAGGAGGGATGGAGGAAAAGGTAAAAGGAAAAGGACAAACCCTAATGTCCCCATGTCGGACATCAGGAATGGTAACATACATAAGCCAGTATGTGAACACTTCAATCTCCCTGGTCATTCTATTACAGATTTAAAAGTCACTATCATTGAACAAAAAAACTTCAGAAACAGACTTCAAAGAGAAACAGCAGAACTAAAATTCATTTGCAAATTCAACACCATTAATCTGGGCTTGAATAGGGACTGGGAGTGGCTGGCTCACTACAGAAGCAGCTTTTCCTCTCCTGGAATTGACACCTCCTCATCTATTATTTGGAGTGGACTACATCCACCCTGATTTTTGAATTGGCCCTGTCAACACTGGTTCTCCACTTGTGAAGTAACTCCCTGCTCTCCATGTGTCAGTATATAATGCCTGCATCTGTAACTTTCACTCTATGCATCCGAAGAAGTGAGATTTTTACTCACGAAAGCTTATGCCCAAATAAATCTGTTAGTCTTTAAGGTGCCACCAGACTCCTTGTTGTTTTCCTAATATCCCCAGTGATTCTACGGGACAAAATCCCAGGGAGGGAATAAAATTCTGCCACCTTAAACTAGTGTTTTCCATGCCTAGAATTCAGATGGCACCAGGTGGATCAGACTGAACAGGTTACAAACCTCTCCGAGTCACTTACTTTCTCAACAGGGACTTCTGTTTTCTAGTAAAATGGGTAAAAGGAAAGGAGAAAACTCGAAAGAGGCTCCTGCTCACACTCACATATGTGAACCCTAATACTCTCTCAGTCCTCAAAGAGAGCTCGAGAAGGAGACTTGCTGAAGCAAAGCCACAGGGTCTCTGAGGTTTCCCTGGCCCTGTGCTCCTGTCCTGCCAGGCTGATGTCAGCATCTCTCTCTGAGCTCACCACCTCCCTAACACATTTGACCAATAAGCTGACATCCTGAAAAAGGCCTTTGTGATGTCACTGCCACACCCAACCAAACCCTCAAGTGCTAATGTCCTGCTGCTGGCCTGACACTTTGAAGGTTTGAGGTTGTCATAACTATAAAGGGAAGGGTAACAGCTGTCCTGTGTACAGTACTATAAAATCCCTCCTGGCCAGAGACTCCAAAATCCTTTTCCCTGTAAAGGGTTAAGAAGCTCAGGTAACCTGGCTGGCATCTGACCTAAAGGACCAATAAGGGGACAAGATACTTTCAAATCTTGGGGAGGGGAAGGCTTTTGTTTGTGTTCTTTGTTTGTGTGGGTGTTCGCCCTCGGGACTGAGAGGGACCAGACATCAATCCAGGTTCTCCACATCTTTCTAAACAAGTCTCTCCTATTTCAAAAAATGCGTGTTAGTTTTCCTTTGTTTTCTCAACTTGTAAATGTACCTTTTACTAGAGTGTTTATCTTTGTTTGCTGTACTTTGAACCTAAGACTAGAGGGGAGTCCTCTGAGCTCTTTAAGTTTGATTACCCTGTAAGGTTAATTTCCATACTGATTTTACAGAGATGATTTTTACCTTTTTCTTTAATTAAAAGCCTTATTTTTAAGAACCTGATTGATTTTTCCTTGTTTTAAGATCCAAGGAGTTTGGATCTTGATTCACCAGGAGTTGGTGGGAGGAAGGAGGGGAATGGTTAATTTCTCCTTCTTTTAGATCCAAGGGGGTTGGATCTGTATTCACCAGAAGTTGGTGGGAGGAAGGAGGGGGGATGGTTTATTTCTCCTTGTTTTAAGATCCAAGGGGTTTGGATCTGTATTCACCAGGGAATTGGTGAAAGGTTTCTCAAGGCTACCCAGGGGAGGAATTTAGCCTTGGGATGGTGGTTAAGCTTAGAAGTTTTCATGCAGGCCCCTACATTTGTACCCTAAACTTCAAAGTGGGGATACAGCCTTGACACAGGTACTCTCTGTGGATCACCCCACTCAATGCGTCTTCATTCTAGGAAGCAAGCCGGCTAGACAGTAAAACATCAGAGGCTGCTCCCAATGCTACACTCAGTGTTTCCAAAATTAGTAGACTTTATGGCCACAAGAGACCTTTAGAGCATCTAATCTAAGCCCCTGCATATCATAGGCTTACTGTATAGTACAATAGTTACTCTTTGGGCACACACATTCCAGAAAGGCATCTAGTCTTCATTCAATGACATCAAGAGATGGAGAATCCACCACTTTCCCTTTTAGTGAGTGCCAGGGGGTTCCATTTCCCCTTCCACTAGCACCCCATTTACAGTGAGCCAGAGCAGTACCTGCAGCAGGGAGTGGGAGTTGCTGATGTCCACAGAGGCACAGCCCTTGCAGTGTCAACTTCCCACAAGGGGAGGTGAAGAGCACCCCCAGCAACACACACACACACACACCACTGCTGGTGGTGGGAGGGGAACAAGAGAAAGCAAGGAGGGATGGAGGAAAAGGTAAAACGAAAAGGACAAACCCTAATGTCCCCAGTGATTCTACGGCACAAAATACCAGGTGGGCTATACAATTCTGCCACCTTGAACTAGTGTTTTCCATGCCTAGAATTCAGCTGGCACCAGATGGATCAGACTGCAGACTGAGCAGGTTAAAAACCTCTCCAAGGTTCTTACCTTCTCAACAGGCACGTCTGTTTTCTAGTAAAATCAATAAAAGGAGAAACTCGAAAGAGGTTCCTCCTCACACTCACATACTTGAACCCTAATACTCTCTGAGTCCTAAAAAGGGAGACCTCGAGAAGGAGACTTGCTAAAGCAAAGCCAAAGGGGTCTCTGAGGTTTCCCTGGCCATGCGCTCCTGTCCTGCCTGGCTGATGTCAGCATCTCTCTCTCAGGTAACCACCTCCCTAACACCTTTGACCCATAGGCTGAGGTCCAGGATAAGGCCTTTGTGATATCACTGCCACACCCAACCAAACCCTAAAGTGCTAATGTCCTGCTACTGGCCTGACACTTTGAAGGTTTGAGCTACTCTCTGTGGATCACCCCACTCAATGCATCCTCATTCAAGGAAGGAAGCGGGCTAGACAGTAAAACATCAGAGGCTGCTCCCAATGCTACACTCAGTGTTTCCAAAATTAGTAGACTTTATGGTCAGAAGAGACCTTTAGAGCATCTAATCTAACCCGCTGCATATCATAGGCTTACTGTATAGTACAATAGTTACTCTTTGGGCACACACATTCCAGAAAGGCATCTAGTCTTCATTCAATGACATCAAGAGATGGAGAATCCACCACTTTCCCTTTTAGTGAGGGCCAGGGGGCTCCATTTCCCCTTCCACTAGCTCCCCATTTACAGTGAGCCAGAGCAGTACCTGCAGCAGGGAGCGGGAGTTGCTGAAGGCCTCAGAGGAACAGCCCCTGCAGTGTCTCAGGCACCTGGCGCAAGTGCCGGATGATGCGGAGCTGGTGCATCACTTTGGCCGTGACGTCCTCCTGCTGCAAGGGAACGAGAACCTGTCAGAGACTCAAAGGTCCCGAGGAATCAGGGGGAATTAAGGGCACCTGGAACCAGCAGTATTTCCACCCACCACCTGCCCACCGCTGAGGGATGAATTCACCTCCTGAACCCCAGAATGGAGTCTTCTTGTCCTTTCTAGTAACCTCCAGTGCCAACCCACCACCTTGTAGGGTGAGCTCCTGCTACCTCCCCCTCAGTACCCTTGACAGCTGTTCTACCTCCAAACCACAGCTCAAGTTATCAGAACCCTCTTCTCCACCCCAACCCAGGTTGCGCAGGGAGGCGGCCCTAGCAGGGGGGGCAGGAGGGATTCTGCCAGCAGTGAAGTGGGTTGCGGGGAAGTTGAGATCTTGCCCCAAGTTGTCCCAGACACTAATGCTAAGCCACAGGATGGCAGCATCTAGTGTCAGTGGAGTCCAAGCACTATTTGAACCCGACAGTTTTGGATCAACTTCCCACAAGGGGAGGTGAAGAGCACCCCCAGCAACACACACACCACTCCTGGAGGTGGGAGGGGAACAAGAGAAAGGACAAAAGAAGTAAGAGATGAAGAGAAAGGAAGGAGGGATGGAGGAAAAGGTAAAACGAAAAGGACAAACCCTAGTGTCCCCAGTGATTCCACGGGACAAAATTCCAGGGAGGGAAGAAAATTCTGCCACCTTAAACTACTGTTTTCCATGCCGAGAATTCAGCTGGCACCAGATGGATCAGACTGAGCAGGTTCCAAAACCTCTTGGAGGCTCTTACCTTCTAATTTTCAAGTAAAATCAGTAAAAGGAAAGGAGAAAACTCGAAAGAGGCTCCTGCTCGCACTCACATACGTCAACCCTAACACTCTCTCAGTCCTCAAAAAGAAACCTCGAGAAGGAGACTTGCTGAAGCAAAGCCACAGGGGTCTCTGAGGTTTCCCTGGTCGTAAGCCCCTGTCCTCCCTGGCTGAAGACAGCATCTCTCTCTGAGGTCACCACCTCCCTAACACCTTTGACCAGTACGCTGAGGTCCTTGAAAAAGCCTTTGTGATATCACTGCCACACCCAACCAAACCCTAAAGTGCTCATGTCCTGCTGCTGACCTGACACTTTGAAGGTTTGAGCTACGCTCTGTGGATCACACCACAAAATTCATCTTCATTCTAGGAAGCAAGCTAGCTAGACAGTAAAACATCAGAGGCTGCTCCCAATA
>NW_027053741.1:0-23000 GCF_011386835.1 Chrysemys picta bellii | reverse complement strand
CAGCTTCCAGAGAAAAGACTTTTCTCGGTAAGTTCCCAATCAAGAAACACTTAAGCTAACAATGAACTTTGAGAGACGCCAATCCACATCTGAGCTTTCATGGGAATGTGGCTTGGCTGGTAAGCATCACAATCGTTCAGGGACATATGACTTGCTCATGTGACTCTAAAACTCCATTTTATAATTGGATTCTGCACAGGGAGTGCGATGGGTGTTCACCCAGAGGAGAAAGTCTTTAAAAATCCCTGGGAGACCCCTCCATTTTGTCTTCAGCTGGCTCAAGAGACAGCCTCTCCACCCCCAAGGATACCGGAAAGAAACTGAAACAGAGGACAGTAACTACAGGGGGTGTGAGTGATTGCTGGACCCAGACTAGGGGGAGCCTAGTCTGTAAAAGGAAGCTTAATGGAACACCACTGAGGGTGAGGTTTTTATCTGTGTTCAGTTTCATTACTGTATTAGAGATAGATCTGCGTGTTTTGTTTTATTTTATTTTACTTGCTAATTCACTTTCTTCTGTCTGTTATTACTTGGAACCACTTAAATCCTACTTTCTGTACTTAATAAAATCACTTTTTACTTATTAATTAACCCGGAGTATGTATTAATACCTGCGGGGGGGGGGCAAACAGCTGTGCATATCTCTCTATCAGTGTTATAGAGGGCGAATAATCTATGAGTTTACCCTGTATAAGCTTTATACAGGGTAAAATGGATTTATTCAGGGTTTGGACCCCATTGGGAGTTGAGCATCTGAGTGTTAAAGACAGGAACATTTCTCAAGCAGCTTCCAGGTAAGCCTACAGCTGTTAGGGGCCGTGGTTCAGACCTGGGTTTGGGTTTGCAGCAGGCTTAAACAAGGCGGGGCTCTGGAGTCCCAAGCAGCCAGGGCAGGAAAGCAGGGGCAGAAGTAGTCTTGGCACATCAGTTGGCAGCTCCCAAGGGGGTTTCTGTGATCCAACCCGTCACAGGTGGGTGCTTGGCGCTCTCTGAAAGTCCAGTCCTCTTGCGGTGCTTCAAGCATGGCACCCAAAATCACTATTCGCTTTTGAAAAGCTTGACTCCAGTGAGCAGCTTCACTCTTCTAGCCTTCGTCCCCCACCTCAGCCCCAAACCCATGAAGGGAGCGAGTGCTAATGGGAATCAAACTCATATTATCATTCTTTTAACATCACTGTTTTTCCCCACTCAGCCGTGTGAAAGCCAGATCCCTAGCTGCTGTGCGTCAGCATAACTCTATTGATGCCAGTGGACCAGGTGTAAACAAGAAATGCTCTATTCAAGTTAATTGCCCAGATCTCCTGCTAATGTCCATTGGCCATAAACACTGTGTCATTCAATGGGGCCAGATTCCCAGCTGGCATAAATCAGCTTAGATCCACTGAAGTCAGTGGGCCAGATCCTTAGGGGGTGTGAAGCAAAGAAGCCCCATTGAAGTCTCTATACCAGATTCTTTGTGGTGTAACTGACATCGCTCATTTGGAGTCGCTGGGTGATGTAAATTGGAGTGGTCCCATTGAAGTCAACAGGCCAGAGCCACAGCAGGTGTGACTCCTGTACCGATTTGCACCTGCACAGGATCTGACCTAAGGATCATCAATGCACGGCCTCCTTTGGCCAACTTCTATACTATGTCGATACGAATCAGAGCCGGCTGACAATGGCACTTTTTATTTAATAAAACTCTCACAAATTATGGTTTTGGTATTTGACCAGCGTGAGGCCAGGTGTACACTAGAAATTTTTGCCAGTATAGCGATGTGCGTTAGGCGTGTGATTTTTGTTTTAACAACATTTCTACACCAGCAAAGCCATAGGGCTTGTCTACACTTGGACTGTTACAGTGGCACCTCTGTAGCGCTTCAGTGTAGAGGCTATCAGTGCTGATGGGAGGGGTTCTCTTGTCAGCAGAGGTAATCCACCTCCTTGAGAGCTGGTAGCTAGTGCTGTCTTCTTGGGGTTTGATGTTTGCACACCCCTGAGTCACAAAGCCGGGTCGATCTAAGTTTCTAGTGTAAACCGGCCCCTAGTGGAGATGCAGGTATAATGGCAAAAAAAAAAAGTGCTTTTGCTTATATAGTTATTTCTTTTGGGGAATGGATATAAATTATAGAGGCAAAAATGCTCTTTTGCTTCCATAAACTGAGGCTACACTGGGCAGGTTTGCCGGTGTAGCTATACCAGTACAGCTAAACAGGCAAACCTTTTCTGGGGTAGACTAGGCTTTTTCCATTATTGTTCGTTTATGCCTCGTCACTCCAGGCTTTGAAACTCTCTATGTGAAGAGGTTCTGAAAGAGAAATGTTCCATTAAACCTGGAAACACCAAGATTCCAGCAAATTAAAAGTTCTATGGGAGCAGTTTGCACAGGGAAAACTTTCTGAGTGAATGTAACATACTAGCGTAATGCGCCCTGCCCCCATCTAGTGGCTGGTCCAGAGAGAAGATAAAAAGAGTTCAGCAAATAGAGCTACTATGCGCTTAAGGGATATGGGGCTATGCTTTGATGCTGAAGGTCTTGGGTCCTAAAAGCAATTATGACACACAATTTTGATGCAGGAAATGTTTTCTAGGCCTGAGGATTTGTGCACAGCCAAGTTTCTAGAGGAGCAGTTGTTTGCAAATGGTCACATTGTCCTTGCTTGAACGTGCAGGGTTAAGGAGACAGTGCAAGGAAACTTTCCACTCCTGCACAGATACCAGGCATGATTGCATTCTCTTTGCTTTACTGAGTCCAAGCATCGCTCCCTGCTCATCCCTTTTGGCTGTGATCTATGCCCCAAAAGGGGGGGAGAAGCAGGAGGGAGATAGGGTCATGTTGCCCCTCCCTCTTAGAAGGCAGCAGAGAGGACTGGACCTGAACAGGAGGAGGTGCTGTTCCCCATGGGCCTGCTGTAAGTCCCACTGACGTTACTAGGTCTATTGATTTCATATCTGGGCCCCATTGATTTCAATGTGAGGTAGGCACCTAAATACCTGTAAGGATCTGGGCTGGCTGTGCCTAACAGGCACAATCGGGGCCCACACGCTGCAAGGAACAGTCCAGCTCTTCCTTTGCGGCTATCGAATCTATTGTGTGCGGTGGAGGGTGTTGCTGGGAGTTCACCAGTCCCTTCTAGTGAGCTCCGTGTGCCATGAGCGCAGAGGTCAGCGTGGTGGCCCTTCGAGCCCTAGGCTCGTGGTGGGTTCTCCGTCCCTTGGTGGGTCCCCATTAAACACTTCCCCTTCTGAGAGCCTCAGGTGCTTCAATGCTCTGCTTACAACTTCCCATCCCCGGCCTCTGGCCCTGCTCTCAGGCCGCCTGCTACTTGTCCTCCCTCTTCCACAGCCAGCTCCCAGGCGGCTGCCTCTGGCCGCCCCTGCCCACTCGCAGCAGCTCGCTGGCTGACCCTCATCCTCTTCTGCCCTCTGGGTGGCACTGCCTTGCCCGGTCACACGGACCCCTCTGCTGTCACAATGCGGAACTTGGGTAAGACAGCGCTCTCTGGTAGTCATGCATGAACCAGATCCCCTCCCAGAATGAGCTGTGGCCCAATCCTTTTCCTCCAGCTAATTCTGGAGTGGGGTGGGAGGTGGGGCCTGACCATGAGCCAGCAGGTTCATTACACTATCTCTATAGGGCCCAACACCATAACACACGCTCCCACTCCTGTCCCCGGACACACTCTGCTCCACATTCCCTCATAGCTAGTCCAATCTGTGTGATGCCTCTCAGATGGACAAGGACAGTGTGGGAACAGAGAACTTCAGTACACCCAGTTCACGCAGTGCTTCTTCGTTCAGTATTGGTCCACAGTGAGCTTGGAACCATTGCGCAGACTAAGACGCCTCTGGGAAGGAAATGGCCTGGGGACCTTGGACTTTCTTTAGGATGGAGATTGCAGGAAAAACCAGGCCCCCTTCAGGACACAAAGCTCACAGTGTATAAGCAATTCTGCCCATGTTGTTCATTACATTGCACCTCAGGCTTTATCAGCTGAAAGGAATTCAGCGCACTTACGCACGGAATATTTTATGGAAAAGACTTTAGCAGAGCTGTCTGAGGTGTGTGTGTGGGGGGCAAAGTCTGAAACATTGGGGCGGCGGGGGGTTTAGCACAACATGATTGAGGGGCATCAGCAGAGTTGTGTGGACAGGCTATGACTGCAATTCCAGGGGATCCAGGCGAAGAATTACAGGGGTTGTTACAGGTTAGGTCTAGTTATCTAAGTTCCTTATGTGGCTCCTATTATCACAGTGTAGGAGCACCTTGCAATCTGTAGTTGGTGCTGCAGGTGGAGGTAGCTCTCTGGCGCCCTCTGCTGCTGCCTGCACATATCAGTCAACAACTTCTTAGCCCTGGTCTACACTGGAGGGGGGGGGAGGGAATCAACCTAAGATACATTACTTCAGCTACGAGAATAGCTTACCTCAGCATCTTCACGGCACGGGGTTGACTGCCGCTGCTCCCCCATCGACTCCGCTTGCGCCTCTCACGGCGCTGGAGTTCTGGAGTCAATGGGAGTGTGATCGGGGATCGATTTATTGCTTCTAGACTAGACACGATAAATTGACCCCCGATAGATCGAGCACTACCCACCGATCCGGCGGGTAGTGTAGACATAACCTACAAACTGTTTGACACTCTAAGGGTATGTTGCTCCAATATCATTTTCAAAAAGGTATTTGGGCACTTAGAAATGTAAATACTAATCTCATTGACGGGGGGGCAGGGACGTGAACCCACCTCATCTAACAGGCTAGCACCCTAAATGTTGCTCTAGCCAGTCCCCAGCCTCTAATTGTGAGTTTGCCCCCATTACAGCCTCCCTGCCCTGCCACGGGCACCCTAAATGCTAGGCTATCTATTCTCTCAACTACAGTGTGTTGGTAGAGATTGTGTGTGTGTGTGTGTGTGTGTGTGTGTGCGCGCGCACTCGCAAGTATCTTACATATTTAATGTAATGGAAACCAAGGTGATGCAAATTAGGATTTGATGCAGAGCTGGGGGCATGTGTGGGAATCTTGCAGATTACAGATGAGCTGGACAGGACTGGAATGCTAGGGGATCCAGGAATAGAAATAGAAATCCCAGGAGAGTTGTTATAGATCAGAAATGAAGTGCGCTGTCTATTTGGGGAGTGGGTGGATTTTCAAAATGTTCTTTTGTGTCTTTAGCAACTGGTTTTAATTTTTTTGTTTGTTTCACTCTGAATTCACCCAAACAGTTCCGAATACAGAGGCTTTTCTTTGCTTTATTTTTAAACAGGAACTTAAGTCAGTACACGGGTCCATTGATTTTAAGGCCAGAAGAGGTCATGATTATCAGATAGTCTCATGTCCTGCATGCCACAAGTCAGAATATTCCAATCATTCCTACAGCGAAGGGAATTATTCATTCCTATGGGAGGGCCTGTTTCTTAACCTGTGGCTGTGATAGCAGTTTCAGTTTAAAACATGTTTATTCTGTCCATATTCTTTTGCTGTTTTCCCATGGTATTGAGGTGCAGCCAATCAAGATGTGTCTGTCCTGGTCTACAAGGTCTGGGCAGAGGGTATGTGGGCTATAGAGAGAGAGGTGGATATGTAGGTCTGACATGAGTAGAATTAATAGTAATATTTGACTGATACTAATATAATCACTGGAGCAACAGTTTTGAATTTCAAATGTTTCTTCTGTGCAGTTTTGCTGTTACAAATGAAATAATTAGTTTCTGTCTCTGTATGTTCCCTCTTAGGGAATTCTCTGCTGGTAATTTCTTTAATTCCCCTATGAGGAACAAGGCAATGCACTTGGGCGATTATGACGCTGGTTCAAAATAATCACCCTGGCTCTGGCAGCAAAACAAAAAGGAAAATTCCAGGGAGGTTACACATCCAGGTGCCCCCATCTCAGAACGTGAGGCGATCAATTTAGTGTAATTGACCCATCTCTCCAGAAATGGTATTAGCTTCTGACCATTTTAATAAGCTCCTGGTGGGCATGATTAGAAAGTTTGTGCCTGCCAAGTTGAGACTGCGTAACTTGGCAAGCAAGTTTGGAAGTGTTCCATTGTGCATCATTAAAATCTGAATGTGTTTCAAAGACATTGCAAACATTCATTGAACTTAGTAGGGTGGAATCTGCATTTTTGCAGAAGACCCTCCCTTGCTTCCCAGGACACCCTCAGCAGTGAGATAACTTCCAGGATGAACCCAGCCTGTGGAAAATGTGGGGATAGTGTTGAGTATAGGGGCTCCCTGCAGCTGTTGGCTCTCCCCAAGACACAGGACCCTGGAGGACAGTAGGTCCTGTCGATGGTTCTCCAGGTGCTTGTGGATCCACCCCCATTTCTTGCTCCCCTCCGCCAGCCAGACCCCCTGCTCTCAGACTGGATCAGAGCCAGGACCCCTTGGAGGGGAAAGGACCTATGTCCCATTCCCCACCCCTCTGAGCCAGCCAGTGCCCCCCGGATCAGGGGCCCCCGTAACACAGCAAAGGCCCTATATCCCAGAACCTGAACCCATTCCTGTATGCCATGTGGCTTTCCCCAAACCCATGGATGGCACCTTACTCTTCAGCACCCGAAGCATCACCACTTACTGCTCAAGAGCACCCCCCCAGCCGCTCAAGGATTAAACATGCTCCCAATTTTTTTTGGGTGGGGGGGGTTAACACTTTGTGCCCTGCCCTAGAATCCCACCCAAAACCTACATGTTGCACACAGCAAAATGACTCAGGGCCCCCAGCCTGGCGAGCCCAGGCCTGGATGGGTAATTCACTCTGGTTTCTGCTCACCCTACCACAAAGCTTTGCTCGCTGGACCCTCCCTCAGGGATCCCAGGACCGAGCAGGGCTCAGAGCCTGATCACCAGAGGAAACTATGTCCTTGCATGATCCAGTCCCTGCTCCCAAGGTCAGGCCCCATCACCAGGCTCCGAGCCACTCTGAGCTCATTGTCCATCTCTCTGCAGCAAGGGAAGCACCACGAAAAAGCTCCACACAGGGTCTGCATGACCATCAGCCTCATGCCGTAACTGCACACCTTTCCCACCCCTGTAAGACTGGCTCAGCAGGGTGGAAATGCAGACACCTCTAGACTCCCCTCCCAAAGCTGGGAATGGAACCCAGGAATCCTGACTCCCAACTCTCCTGATCTAAACTAAAAAACTTCCCATCCCAAGCTGCAAATAGAAACCAGGAGTCTTGATTTCCTTCTCTCCCCACCCTATTAGGCCCCATTCCCAGAGCCAGGAATAGAACCCAGAAGTCCTAGTTCCCAGCCCAGCTCCTAACCCAGGAGACCCCACACTCCTCCCAGAGCTGGGACTAGACCCCAGGAGTCCTGTCTGAAGCTTAATCTCCCCCCATTTCCTAGCAAAGATTTCAAATCTCAGGCCCTAAACATTTGCCTCAAGACAACTAGTTAATCTATGAGGCGTTGTAGTAATAGCAACACCTGCAGCATCTCAGCAGGCCTGGTGGACTCTTCTTCCTCTAGAGCCCATCACGTATCTATTAACACCACCAAACGAGCACAGCTGCTCTGACAGCCTCAGCAGGGCTGCCATCAGAGGCCCTTCAGGCCATTAAAACCACACAGGTTTCCTTACACAGCCTGCTGATTCTGGTGGCCAGGAAAAGGAGTAGTTAGAAGGCCTCTCTGTAACCCCTAGAGCTGGGGAAAAGGGGAGCTCAGTCTCTGTGGCCTGGTCAGCCTCCCCTCTGAGGTTTGTGAGCAAGGGAACCAGTTCATATCAACTGTGGTGAATTTTGGGAGGTGGACACATTTGCCCTACACACTGGGCTGAGAACCCACCAACTCATTAAACACAAGGTAACAGATTTGGGGGCCTAGAGGGGGAAAATCCTGCATGCCATTCCCAGACCTCCTCCCACCCCTGCCCCTAGACAGCTAGCCCCCTGGCCTGGGGTCAGATTGGAACCAGCTTTCCCCAGAAGGGGAAGGCTCCCCATACCCTATTCCCAGTATCCCCTTGTCAGAAGCCAGAACTTCCCCATCTCCTGCTTGTAGAAACCCCACTCTGACATGCCCTCCTCACATAGGGTTGCCCACAATCCCTTATTCAAAGGACATCCCTTATTTTTTCATCTCCTTACAACAAGATCAGGTGTTGCTGAGCATTGCAAAAAGCAACAAGAAATACCCCTGGTGAAGGTAGGTGAGTCCTGCTTATTATTGGTAGTATTATTAAACTACAACTGATGATAATAATACTGGGAGAAGGGGTGGGGCAGGGTGCTATGAAAACAGTCCCTTATATTTGAAATACAATGTTGGCATATTCTGACACCACCCTCCTGCCAGCTCTTGCTAGGACTATCAAAAGCAAGAGAGTTGTAGTCCAAAAGCCAGGCTGTCCAAGGAAACATGTCCCAGGGTGGGGGTGGGGCAGGAACAGAGTTGAATTTTAGCTCTAATACAGAGAGAGTGCTTGATGACTGTGAGAAATCAGCTGGTGAGAGTTAACACAGAAACACTGAGAGAACAGGATGTGTGAACCACAGAAGTGTGAGAGTGTGGGGGGGGGGGGAGGGGGTTAATATCCTGAAGTAGGAAGTTCCACAGATCAATTATGTACTCAGGAAAAGAGAAACTTGCTCTTTCATATCAACTGCATTCAGCTTCTCCTCCCCTCCCCCAAGGGAATGTCTAGGTGAGGTCCTGTGGTCACAACCCCAGTAGATGATTCTCAATCACATGCACGCCCTTGTGGGGACAGGGATTTAGGACATTGTACTCTCTAATACCTTCCTTTTAAAGGGTGGGTGTTTGCTGGAGTGCCCTTAATATAGGAGAGCCTCTGAGGCGGAGCTAAGGCCCTCTAGCCCCACCCACAAATAGCCTGACTCTGCCTCTCTGTATAAAAGACCATGCTCAGGCAGTAGTGGTTTCCTTTAGAGCAAGGGGGTGGAGTTTGTTTGTAAGGTAGGACTGTGTTTATAGGCAGTCTTAAGGAGGAGTGTTGGGTAACTTAAGATAATCCTATATCTATGGGCTTTTGTAGGGAAGGGCTGAGAGTTAGGGCTTCTGTGTTCCGTTCCCAGTTTTGGCTGGGGAGTAGGGTCTGGCTGGGGCAGCGATGTCTGGAAACTAGAATTCCTGGTTTCTGCTCTCTATGAAGAGAGCTTTAAGAAAGGACATTGTCACTCCTAGCAGGGAGATTCAGGCACAGAATGGGTATGAAGCCTGTTTTCACTAATCCCCTAGACCCTCTCAGGCCTGGGTATAGAACCCAGGAACCCTGGCTTCCAGTACCCTCCTTCTCTGTCCCATAGACCCTTTCCCAGGTCTGAAGAAGGGCTCTGTAGAGCTGGAAAGCTTATCTCACCAACAGAAGCTGGTCTAATAAAAAAATCTTTATCTTGTCTATCCATAGACCCTATGATGGCAATTTCACACCATATCCTGCACAAACCTTACTGAATTATGTGAAAACATATTGAATTAAATGTATGTATCAGTGTGTGCTAGGGATTGTATTTAATTCCGTGGGACTTGAGGACTGTCGCCCTCCAAAAATTAAGAACAGGTTGGAGAGGCAAATTCACTCAAGTTGTAACTCCTCCAGAGAGCTACCACCACCTGGAGAGAGGCTTACGTATACTCGTTCAAACTGGATTCTTCAAGGACCAATGGACAAAGAAGGGGCATTGAGTTAAATAGCCTTAGTTAAAACTGATTCAGAGCCTTATTTCTAGTGCTCCAAACAGACAGGATCTTGTCTCCAAGGGCTGCTTCAATCCTTCCTGGGAAGGTTTGGAAGGACGTGGCCCAGTCTGTTCGTTTGTTCTGAGCAAAAGGTGTTGTGAGCTTGTAACCATAGAAAAAACACTTAGTGGCAAGGTTTGAAGGACAGTTCAGCATCCAGAGCCCTTGTTGGAGCTGGGGTGATCTTTGGTGAGGTTATTAGCATGCATGTAGGTTCTTTTATTGCTTTGAATGTTTTCTCTATAATGCTTTCCCCTTGAGAATGAATTTTCTTGCTTAGAAGGAGTGGTGTGATAACTTATAACTGTGGCAATTACACTGTTTTCTATCTCTAAGAAGAAAAATGAAGCAGGTTGGCTTAGGCAGTCTGGCTTGCTGGGGAATTCACAATGTAGGTAGGGAACGGTGGAGCCTCAGAAAACCCCAGTCAAGAGGGAGAGAGATGTGCATCTCCACCCAAGAGAGGTGACCGCTGCAGAGCTGGAAACCTAAAAGCAGGTGTCCTTGCTGGACCATACAGAGGGGTTACAATTTCAATGGCCCTAAATGAGACAGACTCCACTCCCCTTGGAATTTCTCTGGAGTTTACTCTCAGGGTCTTGCGTTAATCACCCACACCCCCCCCTCAGGTTTTAGTTCCCATATGAGCTGTGGGAACCCTCCCCCCTGGAGTAGAAAACAGTAATACATAAACCATTCATATAATGAAATTTAATATAATGGTCCCAAAGATACTGCCCAGGGTTGCAATATCTGTCACACCAGATCTCCTGAGTGTCTTATCTGTTGAACCATGCCACCTCTCTAAAACATTATTTTTAAAACTTGAACACATTAGAGTTTTGATTTTCATGATAAAATTACATAGAGTGGAAGGGAATGCAAAACATGATCAAATTATTCATCAAAGCTGCTGAGAGAACTTTCTTCTCTCTAACATTCTCCCCAGGGCGTCCTTCACCTCCTTGTTCCTCAGGCTGTAGATGAGGGGGTTCAGCATGGGGATCACCATCGTGTAGAACACAGAGATCACCTGGTCCTGCTCCAGTGAGGAGGTGGAACTGGGTCGTAAGTAGGTAAAGAACGTCGTCCCATAGAATATAGCCACGGCTGTCAGGTGGGAGGAACAGGTGGAGAAGGCTTTGCGCCTGCCCTCAGAGGAGCGGATCCTGAGTATGGCAGCGGTAATATACAGATAAGAGAAGAGGATGATCAGTATGGTAGTCAATTGTATGGAACCAGCAAAGATAGAAAGCAGCATTTCATTGGTGTGAGTGTCGGTGCAGGAGAGCCGCATGAGCGGAAGGACATCACAAAAGTAGTGATCGATTACATTGGGCCCACAGAAGGACAGCTGAAAGGTGCAGCTGGTAAACATGGTTGCATTTGCAACCCCAGCCATGTAGGAGCTAGCCAAGAGCCAGATGCAGGACCTCTTGGATATGATGAGCCTATAGAGCAGTGGATTACAGATGGCCACATAACGGTCATAGGCCATCACCGCAAGGAGGAAAGACTCAGAGGTGACAAAGACAAAAAAAAAATACAGCTGTGTAGCACATCCAGCGTAAGAAATGGCCTTACTCTCCCTTGAGAAGTTCACCAGCACCCTGGGGGTGATGGATGAGGAATAGCCAAGGTCAACAAGTGACAAGTTGCTGAGCAAGAGATACATGGGGGTGTGAAATCGGGAGTCCCTCCAGATTAGGCCAATCATCCCCAAATTCCCCAGCAAGGTGAGAACATAGATCACCAGAAATAGGAGGAAGAGAACAACCTGCCGTTCTGGATGGTCAGTGAATCCTGCAAGGATGAATTCAGTCACGGTGGTGTCATTTCCCCGGGTCATTGCTTCACACAGGCTTTGAGGACAGACATGCACAGAGGGAATTGCTGTATAAATAAAAAAGTGTGAGGCCCCGGAATTCCGTATGACCAATGACAGCATTTTTGTCCATTTGAGACCCTTGTTCGCTGAAAGTAAAAATATTTTTACCCATGTGTGCGTATCTCATTCTTTCTCTTTCGATGTGGACAATCTGTAAAGAGCAACTATTGGCCAAAAACTGTAGCATAGTGCTGACTTGATTGCCAGAGGGTGACATTCACTGTTGGCTCAGTTGAAAAACCTTTCCCCCCACAGCAGAAATCAAGGGAGTTTACATTAGAGGTGGGTGGGTTTTTTTTTTTTTTTTTTGGTTTGGTTTGGTGGCTGACCTGAAAAATCCCAAAATAACAGCAACTTGTTCCCTCCTCCCCCCCCAAAAAATCATTTACTTGTCAGGTT
This sequence comes from Chrysemys picta bellii, assembly GCF_011386835.1. Lineage (NCBI taxonomy): Eukaryota > Metazoa > Chordata > Testudines > Emydidae > Chrysemys > Chrysemys picta. Next base: position 11,021 of record NW_027053741.1, on the reverse strand, counting down.
TTTACCCTTTGCTCCCTTGGAATCTGTGGAACTCCTTGCTTGAGGAGGTTGTGAAGGCTAGGACTGTAACAGGGTTTAAAAGAGAACTAGATAAATTCATGGAGGTTATGTCCATTAATGGCTATTAGCCAGGATGGGTAAGGAATGGTGTCCCTAGCCTCTGTTTGTCAGAGGGTGGAGATGGATGGCAGGAGAGAGATCACTTGATCATTACCTGTTAGGTTCACTCCCTCTGGGGCACCTGGCATTGGCCACTGTCAACAGACAGGATACTGGGCTGGATGGACATTTAGTCTGACCCAGTATGGCCGTTCTTATGTTCTTTTTTTAAAAGTTACATCTAACACATTTTTTTAAATAAAACGGCATTTCCAAACAAAACCTTGAAACACATTGTTTCAAAAATATCAAAATGAAATATTTCACCTTTTTATTTTTTTCCTCCCTGAAACTATTTGCTGAATTTGACACAAGTCTGCCAGCAGCTTTGGGTGATGCAAAACTGCATTTTTGGGTGAATAAATTATTCAGAACAATGGGAAAGGTACACAGTTTGCCTGATCACCAGGTAAGGGTGACCAGATGTGGGCGAGGTTGTTAATTTGTCAGATGCTCTGACCCTAGAGTAAGCAGGGGATTAGAATCTACTCAGGTATTTTAATCACAAAAGAGATTAAAGACCAACTTATTTTAAACGTTAAATTCTCCTGTGATACTTTCCAGAAGTATCAAGGGCTGTGAGGTGCCTCAGCACCACCTACTCTTAGCATGAGGAAGTCTTGTCTGCACTGGCTCTAGACCTGAATTCACCAGCCTGTGGCAAGACAAGCACTGCCTTCCAGGCCTCGCTTTCTCTGTGCAGGTTACCCATAGGCAGACACTAACCCCGCAAATCTTCTGAGTGTCCCTCTGGTGTACTCAGCCCCTGTTCCACTGAACACGCCCAGAGCTCTCAGCCTCGCTACTCCCAAAGAAATTGTACACAGCTGCTTGCAAAACACACCTTAGGATCACCACACTACTTAACACACAGCACTTAGATGTATAGAAAACAAGAATAAATTGATTATCAAAGAACAGAGATTCAAGTGATAGAAAGTAAGATAATTGGAAACAGTTACTTATAAAACAAAATCATAATATGCTTCCTAGAGCCTAAACTTAAGTAACAAGGCACAACAATGTCAAAAGACAGGCCTCGGAGCTTGAATCCATAACTTTGCTAGACACTAAACATCATGGTTTTAATAAAGACTCTGGATTTATGGGTTATTACACTGATCTGTAACCCACTAATCCCGGTTTTGTACTTTTTGCAGAGGTGTTAACAAGCCACTTCACCTTGAATGGTCTCTTACAACATATGTTAACTCCTTATGCTAAACAAGCTGTTCCACCTTGTGTTTAGCTGTGACACTCTAAGTTGCTTTCCCAGATCTGAAGAAGAACTCAAAAGCTTGTCTCTTTCACCAACAAAAGTTGGTCCAATAAAAGACGTTATCTCACCTGCCTTGTCTCTCAAGGTGTTCCCCCTATTACCCACAAGATAGCTTAGCCCAGCATTTTCAACCAGTTTGGCTGAGATCCCTTCTCATAAAACCAAGCCCGCTAGTAGCTTGTCCTCACAGGTTGAAGGAATAACTGGGCGTTAATCTGCATCCCAGAAGTAGTTTCAAAGATCCTTACCCTTACACAGGTTACCCCTGTTGTTGTTTTTTCCTGCAGCTTCCGTCATCTATTGATTAGCCTTTTGCTCAGACTGCAAATAGTGTCCATACTGTAATTAATTTGCACATGACCAGTTACAGTGAGATAAGCATCTCTTCCTCTCTGACTGCCAGGAATACGTGGATTACTTTTTGGTGACCTGTGTTAACTCACAAACCTAGAGACCCTATTTTTTTGGTATACAAACATAAGTCTTCACATATTTTACATACATACATACAACTCGCAATGATTATGATGACCAGTGGGGCACAGGCTTTCATTAGAGAGCTTACATGATAAAATCTGGTGGACTAGTGTGTTGATATCCGACCCAGAGGTTTCCTTGTGTATCTATGTGCCCTCTGCTAGTTGGTATCAAGAGATTTTTAGGTCACATTTCCCTCTTGGCCAGGTCTAGTAACTTCAGAATAAGTCCTTTGGAAGCTGATTTCTGTGACCCTTACACTCCCTGTATTGTGTTGCCAGGGCTAACACTGTTGCTTTGCTGTGAATGATCCTTGTGGTCAGTTCTGGTGCTTCTGCCTGGAAATCTCATAGGAATTATTAATCTCTTCCCAATGCAGGGCCGTTGCAGACCCAGTAACGCTCAGAAGGTGAACTGGGATTTATACACTACCCATTGGGATCCCATGAGGAGGCCTCTTACAAGGGGGCGAGAGGAGAAAGGACTCAGAGTTTGGGAGGACAGTTAATACTGACAGCACATGAAATGAATCAAAAACATTTTGCTGTTATCTGCAGCCCCATCGCTCTCCCCAGACACAGCCCAAACTCAGGGTACAGCCTAGCAACACAACGATTCACCTGCTGTGTGCTGCTGGTGGGTCCTTGCCCGGGGCTGCTCCTTAGATTCTGAATGTAGCAGCTTCAGCTGAAGGGGCCGTTTCCTACATAAGTAGCTCTCTGATCAGTTAGGAAGTTTTAGGTCAAAATTATACCTTCGAACTGATTTTCCAGTGGATCATTAGATTTTTCTTGCTGCTCACAATAGGTTTTAACTCTCTTTTTCCCCCGCTAGTGCTACACAGACAAAGCAAACCTACCTGCATAAGGATTAATAATTTGTGATGACTCCGAGAGATTCCTCTCTAGAGGAAGGGAAGGGGGCTGATTTATATTCTCTTACAGGCCGTTGGGACCTTAAATCTCTCCAAGTTCGGACCGTCGGATAGACAAAGGAGCTTCAGTTATCTTCATGTTGCTGGGGCCAAGTATATTCGTGGAGAAGTGATTTGTAGAACACTGTGTGAGGCTGCCGTGGGGCATGTCAATAATTGGTCCCAGCGTGTCCATAGATCACTGAGACCGAATGATTCAAAGCACTGGGAATGGAATATGGAGACTTTTCAGTGCTAGGTGTTGGGCAGATTGGATGACTCAAGAGATTGGGAATTATCTAAAGGTTCAGGGCTACACTGTGCTTTGATCACCCGCTCTGTGTAAGGGGCAGTGCTTAACTATTCCACCCCAGGAGGAGGTCAGGGATTGAATTGTGACTCGGGTGCCACAGCAGATCGCTACCCTCATCTATGCTGGTTCATTGAGACATTGAGCTCTGCAAACTTTCTACCCACCCGTGTGTCAGCTGTGCAGCCTCCACTTTCCCCATAGTGTCCCCTACGTAGAGTTAAGTTTGTGGGGTCCTACTCCTCCTTATCTGTGAATGCCCCCATAAAGCCAGGCCAAGCTCTGGCTCTCAGAACGTATGTCTGTTTCATTTAAGCATCCAAAGCTTTTCTGTGAACCTCTGGAATCTACAACACTGGGCTGGCAATGAGCAAAATGTGGGTGGCAAACACCCACTTTCTCATGAGAGTCCCAGCCCCTCTACTCCTGGTCTCAGTTGGACACTGAAAACACTAAGGCCAGGTCTACACTGGCAATTGAAAGACAAAACTTCTGTCGTTCGCAGGTACTTAGCAGGTACCCTCCCCTGAAAGACAAAAGTTTGCCGCGAGAAGTGCCTGTGTGAACCATCGCATTGTCGGCAGGAGTGCTCTCCTGTCAACAATGCAAACCCCACTCGTTGGGGGTAGAAGAATTTTGTTGGCAAAAGCGCCAACCAACAGCGTTCACACCACCCAACTTTTAGCAACCCGGCCGTGTCACTAAAACCCATGTAATGTAGACATAGGCTAAGGCATAAAAATATATGTGAGTGTTTCAGAATCTTAAACCAACTCATGTCTGAATGTGGGACTTGAAGAAGAGCTGGGGTGTATGGGGGGATAAATAGTTTGTTCTGGATGGGGGGGTTGGAACAAGTTCATTCATATTCATAGGGAATATATATTTAACATAGACATAGAGGAACCAAATATCGGAATAACTTTTATGTTAGATTAAGGAAAACAACAGAACAAGAAAGAACAAATGTAAGTCCTTAGGCAAAAGCACAGTGTGTGCATGTCTGTATCCTCAGTCACATGATGCATCACCTCTGGCTTACAAAATAGCCACTGCCTCTGCAGACAGCAGATTTCTTGATAACGGGATTGTCAGGCGAGGGAACAAGGGGGAGTTCATCTCTCACTCTTCGGCATCAGTGCCCAGGCTGCCTACCAGGGTCCCAGCCGGAGCCAGTTATCACTCTGTGGTTTCTTGGGTGGATGGGGTGGGGATATAAATACCTGAACATTAGGAATTTCTGGGATTATCAAAGAAGCTTGAGGGTATCTAAGTCTCATAGCTGAGCACAACTGAGACCAGCAACTCAACTTTCAAGAAAACATCTTCCCCGGGAAGAGTGTGTGTGTGGGGGTGGTGGTGGGAGGGGGACGACTTAACCCTTCATAGATTCTGCATGGGGGCTTTGTTGAGGGCTAGCAGACCTAGTGGTCAGGCTGCTGCCAAACCATCTCTGAGTTTTGGGATGGGTTTTCTGGGTAGCCTGGAGGCCCAGCAGCCAAGTTACAGTTCATCACCTCCCCCCCAACTGTAGATCCCTCTGAGGCCTCTGGGGTGGATGGAGGAGATGGAAAGGGAAGAGGGATCCAGGCTCTAGGTAGACTTTAAGTTGTCATGGGATAAGAGGGAAGATCCTTTCATGGATTGAGAATTGGTTAAAAGATAGGGAACAAAGGGTATGAATAAATGGTGAATTTTCAGAATGGAGAGGGGTAACGAGTGGTGCTCCCCAAGGGTCAGTCCTAGGACCAATTCTATTCAACTTATTCATAAATGATCTGGAAAAAGGAGCAGTTTGCAGATGATACTAAACCGCTCAAGATAGTTAAGACCAAAGCAGACTGTGAAGAACTTCAAAAAGATCTCAAAAAACTAAGTGATTGGGCAACAAATTGGCATATGAAATTTAATGTGGATGAATGTAAAGTAATGCACATTGCAAAAAATAACCCCAACTATACACACAATATGATGGGGGCTAATTTAGCTACAACTAATCAGGAAAGAGATCTTGGAGTCACCATGGATAGTTCTCTGAAGACGTCCATGCAATGTGCAGCAGCAGTCAAAAAAGCAAACAGGATGTTAGGAATCTTTCAAAAAAGGATAGAGAATAAGACGGAGTATATTTTATTGCCCTTATATAAATCCATGGTACCCATCTGAGTACAGATGTGGTCTCCTCATCTCAAAAAAGATATACTGCCATTAGAAAAGGTTCAGAGAAGGGCAACTAAAATGATTAGGGGTTTGGAACGGGTCCCATGTGAGGAGAGATTAAAGAGGCTAGGACTTTTCAGCTTGGAAAAGAAGAGACTAAGAGGGGATATGATAGAGGTATATAAAATCATGAGTGGTGTGGAGAAAGTGAATAAGGAAACGTTATTTTCTTGTTCCAATAATATATGAACTAGGGGCCACCAAATGAAATTAATGGGCAGCAAGTTTAAAACAAATAAAAGGAAGTTCTTCTTCACACAGCGCACACTCACCTGCAGAACTCCTTGCCTGAGGAGGCTGTGAAGGCTAGGATTATAACAGAGTTTAAGAGAGAACTGGATAAATTCATGGAGGTAAAGTCCATTAATGGCTATTAGCCAGGATGGGTAAGGGATGGTGTCCCTAGCTTCTGTTTGTCAGAGGGTGGACATGAATGCTTAGCTGGCAGTCTGAGTGAGAAAATCCCTAGATGGGAGCTGAAATGGTTCAAAGAGAAAGCACTTCTGGAAAAGCCATTTTGTCAGGGTGAGATATTCAGAAGTGCCTAAGGGAATGACCAGTACAAGTTGCAGGGAAAGTATTATCTGCATTTTACATAGTGAGGAAGTGAGGCATAGAGGGTAGTGCTCAATTTTTTTTTAAAAGAGCTTTAACGTTGAGTGCCCATATTTAAACACCTGGGCTGATGTCATAAGTGCCTGAGTGACATTTTCAGCCATTTTCAATGTGTCTGTATCTCTCAAGAGTCTAAAACCAGAGCCCTGCATGGATACAAAATTTGTAACTGCATCCGATCTGCAATCCGCAAAAAATGATCTGTGGATATAAAGTGAATATCCACAGATTTGCAGGGCTCTAGATACAAAGTTTGTGTCTGCATCTGGTCCCCGATCCACAGAAATGGTCCGCAGTTATAAAACAGATATCTGTGAATTTGCAGGGCTCTAATTTAAGGAACCAGTTATGAATCTATTTTCCAATATATGTCACTTTTTGCACCTTCTGAGGTGAGTTACCCCATGAGCATCTGATCAGGATTTGGGGGATGGAAAGGGAGGAATGGGCCAGTTCTCTTTGAAACAAAGAAAAGGGGAAGAAAGAAAACACCCCGAAGTTGGAGCAATAACTGGACACAACCCATCTTTGTGTGGTTATCCCTAGGGGACGTGAAGTTTTAATGATCCCATCTGTGTCAGCCCTGAACTGCAGAACTCTGGGGTTCTCCAAGGATTCCATCCCCAAATGCCACTGAAAAACATCTATAAACATGGCTTCCAAACACAATCCGCTTTGCAGTCAAGAGTAACAGATGGCCCCCTCCTGCAGGTAGGTTTAATTGCTCTGGTTTTGATGAAAGTGGAATAAATATTCTCTTTTGGTTCTAGCAATTTGAACTAATTCTGATTCAGGGCCAAATCTCATGGAGATCAGATTATTGACTCCAGAGGTCCTGACTTTTCTAAGAAGGCTGCATCCTCAGCTGGTGTCAGTTGCCTAACTCCACTAAAGCCAATTTTCCATTTACATGTGCTGACGATCTGGCTTGTTAGAGCAGAGCAGTAGCTCTAGAAAAGGTTGAGACTCACTTTCCATTGGCTCTAAAATCCACAGCCTTACTCAGACTGTCTTGAAATCAGCTGATCCTCATGGAGGTCCAAGGTAGGGTTAATGGACTAAATTTGGAGTCATGTGTGCACGGGAAGAGCCCCTTGAAAAGTCATGGGGTATCAGAATTGTACAGTTCTCATCATGTTATTTTGTGAACGCCCTGGGCACACTAGGGCTCTGGTTCTCCCCAGACTGTTCTCACCTTCTCGGGGTTGATCCCAGCTAGTGTCTGGCACCCGTTGCCCCTCTGAGGGAAGGAGCATTTCAAACATTATTCAAGGTAAACTTGCATGTGCAGGGGGAGGGCTGAAAGGGTTTCCAGGCAGCCTGGCCTCAGAACAACCAGGTGGCTCAAGATGACTGGATCCCAGGGCCCACCTTGCTCAGTGATTTTTGAATCCTGGCTTTGGCAATTTTCTAAACATGTGTATTGTCTACGTATGACAAGGAGGAAGGTGGAGAGGAGAGCTGAATTGCACGTGTGTGTGTGTGCGTGAGGTGGGAGGGAAACCTTGGAGCAGCCAGGTCTTTTGGGGGATGGTCACAGCAATGGATGAGGTGGGGGGTTGGGCGTCAGAGCAGTGATAGAGGAATGTGTGTGGGGAGTGGTATCCACTGTCCAAACATTAGGGCTTTGAAAACCGAGTTCAATAACTAGAGCTCTGAAGAAGAACTGGCTTTTGAACAATGTAGGGTTTTTATTTTCCTGTGATCCCTTAATGTATAAGGGAAGCACCGGAACGGGTTACCTAGGGAGGTGGTGGAATCTCCTTCCTTAGAGGTTTTTAAGGCCAGGCTTGATGAAGCCCTGGCTGGGATGATTTAGTTGGGGATTGGTCCTGCTTTGAGCAGGGGGTTGGACCAGATATTCTTTGATTCCGATTCATTCCCTCAAGAAACTGCTACTAAGCCAGGAGAGGGGTACCTGTGTGTGGATTGCTAGGAGAGAGAGTCACATACATCCAGGTGGAAGGGAGGTGCCTATCTGTGAGGAAGGGGCAGTGCTTAGCAAATCAGTGGGTCCCATTGGCAAGCTTAGGGGACTCCCCACCTGGCATCAGGCGGGCTGTTGTGGAATGCATTTGAAGGTGCCGATCTGTCCCCGTTCATTGTACAGGGAGATTGTAGAAGCGCCTTCACTGGAGGTTTTCAAAAGGAGGCTAGAGAGCCATCTACCTTGGATAGTTTGTGCACAACAAATCCTGCCTCGTGGTAGGTAGTGAGACTCAATGACCCTTGTGGTCCCTTCGACCGCTATGGTTCTGTGATTCTACAGGGAGGTACCTAACTCGGCTTTCTGGACTGCAGTGCTGTGCTTGTTTTTGTTTAGGCACCTAAAAGGTAGATGTCATGATGCTCGGAGCTGCACTGCCTGAGTCCCTTAAACACAGCGGGCCAGATGATCATCCCCACAGACATGCCGAATAGCATCATATCCCACCATTGCTCCCGTTGATGTGAATAGCACCACCGCCCGGCTGGGGTAAGTTTGCTGCTCAAGTGAGAAAAGGTATCGGATCGGGTGCTCTGAGTGAAGGAACTTTTTTTGGTTTCTTCTTCAGAAAGGCCGGGCTGTAAACCTGGGCTTGTGATAAACACGGCCGTGCAGCTTTAATAGCTGAGTCACCGTGGTAATGTGAGGAGTGGAACCGGAGAAAGAGGGTCAGTTTTCTGGAGGGACCTACTTCATTGTGACGTCAGGAGCTCAGGAGTGCGAACAGGGGTCAGGCTCCTTGTGCACAAATGCTAGAGGTTTTGCATAGAACGCTGGGTCGCCTCAGGAAACTGAATAAAGGTCTCTTTCCTGCCACTCCCTGCTTGCTCACATCCCTTATTGCTAATGAAACAACTAGCCTGGCTCCATAACAGAAAGTGCAAAAGCACCCATGCCTCAGAGACATTCACACGCCAAGTAGTACTTTGCCATGCAAAACGTCTCATTGCTCCGTGGTCGCACTAACTGATGTGGGTGATTGGATCAGAATCTGACCCTGGAAACGACATTGTGCAGGTGGGTGCATTGTCAGCAGCAAAGATTGAACTTGTCCCTGTGGCTTCAAGAGCATGAGCCACCACTCCCTGAGCTAGAAAACCTAGCTTGAAGCCAGTGCTGGACTCTGAACACTCCATGTAGTTCAGGGAGTAGATGGAAACAGATCTTCACGGTGGGTTGGAGGCTTCTGGAATCCGGAGATGGATCCACTGCCTAGAGTTTATGCTTTGTTGAAAGTGACAGAGTTTGAGGTGTTTGTATACAGCCCTTGTCAGGGTTCCCTCCCCACTTATTTCTATCTATCTATCAGCTTTGGTTAAAAAACTTCCCCAAGGCACAAATTCTTCCTTCTCCTTGAACAGTATCGTTGCCACCACCAAGTGAGCTAGACAAAGATTCAGGAAAAGGACCACTTCGAGTTCCTCTTTCCCCAAAATATTCCCCCAAGACCCTTCACCCCTTTCCTGGGGAGGTTTGAGAATAATATACCAACGAAATAGGTAAACAAGTTGAGCACAGGCCCGACCATTGGGTTTTTAGGACACTAAAATCCAATCAGGTTCCTAAAAGCAGAACTTTATTATAAAGAAAAAAAGTAAAAGAAGCACCTCTGTAAAATCAGGATCGAATGTAATTTTACAGGGTAATAAGATTTAAAACACAGAGGATTCCCCTCTAGGCAAAACTTCAAAGTTACAAAAGAAAACAAAGGAATAAACCTCCTTCTTAGCATAGGGAAAATTCACAAGCTAAAACAAAAGATAAGGTAATGCATTTCCTTGCTATTGCTTACAGTTTTTGTAATCTTGGATGCTTATTTCAGGTAGGGTTTTAGGAGATGGTTTTTCCAGCCCTGGTCGCTCTCTGTCTGAGAGAGAACGACAAAGAGACCACAAACAAAACTTCCCCCCTACCGATTTGAAAGGATCTCTTTCCCTTATTGGCCCTTTGGGTCAGGTACCAACCAGATTATTTGAGCTTATTAACCCCTTACAGTTAAAGGAGGGATTTTATGCTACCCTTAGCTGTATGTTTCTGACAGCCCTCATTTGTCTCCTTTTTCAGTGTACTCCTCACTTTCTCACCTGCAGTGGAGAGTGCATCTGGGATAAATGGCGGAGAGGAATTACACAGCAGTGACTGAGTTCGTCTTGTTGGGATTCACACAAAACCCGAAGGTGCAGGTCATCCTCCTTGTGATGTTTCTGTTGATCTACATGCTGATACTAGTGGGGAACCTCACCTTGGTCACCTTAATCAGAACTGACTCCCAGCTTCACACCCCCATGTACTTTTTCATCAGCAACCTGGCCCTCTTAGATGTTGGTTACACTACCACTATCACTTCCAGCATACTGATTACTTTAGTATCAGCAAGAAAAGTCATTTTGTTTACTGGATGTGCTCTGCAATTCTTCTTCCTATGCATCGCATTGTCCTGTGAATATTACCTCTTGGGTGTCATGGCATATGATCGCTTCATGGCCATCTGCAACCCATTGCTCTACACCATCATCATGTCCAAGCGGTTTTGTGTGCTGCTGGTGCTGGGGTCATACATAGTGAGCTGCATGAATGCAATTGTTCAAACTATATTTATATTCCGTTTGTCCTTTTGCAACTGAAACATCATCAACCATTTCTTCTGTGACTTGCCCCCCCTCCTGAAGTTGTCCTGCACTGACACCCGCATCACAGACATTGTTCATTTCACCTGTTCTGCTGTGGTGGTAACACCTACTATCTTGATCATCCTCATCTCCTACATATACATTGCGGTTGCTATCCTAAGGATCAACTCTGCCAATGCCCAACGCAAAGCTTTCTCCACCTGTGCCTCCCACCTAATGACGGTCACCATCTTCTACGGAACAGGATGTTTCATGTATTTACGGCCCAGTTCAAAGTACCTCATGGATCAGGACAAAATCATTTCTTTGTTTTATACCCTGGTGATCCCCATGTTGAACCCCCTGATCTACAGCCTGAGGAACACGGAGGTGAAAAAGGCCTTTACGAGGATGTTACACAGAAATATTGATTCTCACTGAATTTAAATGTT
>NW_027053740.1:0-23000 GCF_011386835.1 Chrysemys picta bellii | reverse complement strand
AACGTGGGTGGAAATGGGGGGGCACACACAGGGTGTTAAGGGGCACCTTACGTGGTCCAAGGCCAACTACCCCACCTCTCCGTGGAGTTCTGCTGCAGCCTTCACCACAAATGGCTCTGCTCTACCAGCCACCCCGCTCCGCACCGCTCCACTCCTCCAGCTGTCCTATGAACCACTCCAACCACCCCCACAAACTGCTCCACTCACTGTTCCATGGGCCACTCCAACCATCCCACAAACTGCACTCAGTGATCTCAGCTCAGCAATTTTAGCTTGTAGTAGGGGAGCCCCAGTGCTGGTGCACCATTGGCCCAAAGTAAATTCAGCTCTAGCTAGACTCCTAATGGAAGCAAAATTAGCTCTGCTATTCAACAGTGCAGGGAGACGGGGGAAGAGAGAAAAGGAAAGGAACAAGCAAGCATAAGATAGTACAATTGGTGTTCAAGGTCCTCAAAGGAGACCTTTGAAGGGCCCATCCAGCACACATACCTGTCACCAACCTTTCTCAATTCACTGGGTTTTGGAACCCATGTCCCTTGTCTAGCAAGTGCTACTTAGGTGATGGTGAGACCCTTTGTCATAAAACAGTTTCATTGTCCTTGATTCACATAATCAGGGTAACAACACTTTATTCCTCCTGCCCCAATAACAGAGAAACTGGGGATCCCACAGCTGCCAAAGTGACCATTTTGGGCTGCCTGGGGCTCATGCTAGGCAGGGTGGGTGTGCCTATGCAAACAAGCTCAGCCCCTAAAGTTCTTTTCCACACTTGCCATAATTCACCACCAGATGTCAGGGTAGAGCTCATCCTGACTCTGCTTACATCAGCATCACAGAAACTTGGTTGAATGAGGATATTCAATGGGACACAGTGATACCAGGATACAAAATATATCGGAAGGACAGAATAGGTCATGCTGGTGGGGGAATGGCACTATCTGTGAAAGAAAGGGTAGAATCAAATGAAGTAAAAATCTTAAATGAACCAAACTGTACCATAGAATCTCTATGGATAGTAATTCCATGCTCTAATAATAAGAATATAGCAGTAGGGATATATTACCGACCACCTCACCAAGATGGTGATAGTGACTATGAAATGCTCAGGGAGATTAGAGAGGCTATTAAAATAAAAAACTCAATAATAATGGGGGGGTTCAACTATCCCCATATTGATTGGGTACATGTCATCTCAGGACAGGATGCAGAGATACAGTTTCTTGAAACCTTAAATGACTGCTTCTTGGAGCAGCTAGGCCTGGAATCCACAAGAGGAGAAGTTTCAGAGTAGCAGCCGTGTTAGTCTGTATCCGCAAAAAGAAGAACAGGAGTACTTGTGGCACCTTAGAGACTAACAAATTTATTAGAGCATAAGCTTTCGTGGACTACAGCCCACTTCTTCGGATGCATCCGAAGAAGTGGGCTGTAGTCCACGAAAGCTTATGCTCTAATAAATTTGTTAGTCTCTAAGGTGCCACAAGTACTCCTGTTCTTCTTTTTACAAGAGGAGAAGCAATTCTTGATTTAGTCCTAAATTGAGCACAGTATCTGGTCCAAGAGGTGAATATAGCTGGACCGCTTGGTAATAGTGACCATAATATAATTAAATTTAACATCCCTGTGGCGGGGAAAACAGCACAGCAGCCCAACACTGTAGCATTTAATTTCAGAAAGGGGAACGACACAAAAATGAGGAGATTAGTTAAACAGAAATTAAAAGTGAAATCCCTGTAAGATGCATGGAAACTTTTTAAAGACACCATAATAGAGGTTCAACTTAAATGTATACCCCAAAAGACATAGTAAGAGAACCAAAAAAGTGTCACCGTGTCTAAACAACAAAGTAAAAGAAGCAGTGACAGGCAAAAAGGCAGCCTTTAAAAAGTGGAAGTTAAATCCTAGTGAGGAAAATAGAAAGGAGCAAAAACTCTGGCAAATGAAGTGTAAAAATATAATTAGGAAGGCCAAAAAAAAAATTGTGAAGAACAGCTAGCCAAAGACTCAAAAAGTAATTGCAATTTTTTTTAAGTACATCAGAAACGGGAAGTCTGCTAAACAATCAGTGGGGCCACTGCAGGATCAAGATACTAAAAGAGCACTCAAGGACAATAAGGCCATTGCGGAGAAACTAAATGAATTCTTTGCATCGGTCTTCACAGCTGAGAATGTGAGGGAGATTCACAAACCTGAGCCATTCTTTTTAGGTGACAAATCTGAGGAACTGTCCCAGATTGAAGTGTCATTAGAGGAGATTTTGGAACAAATTGATAAACTAAACAGTAAAAAGTCACCAGGACCAGATGGTATTCACCCAAGAGTTCTGAACAAACTCAAATGTGAAATTGCAGAACTACTAACTGTAGTCTGTAATGTATCATTTAAATCAACTTCTGTACCAAATGACAGGCTAATGTGATGCCAATTTTTAAAAAGGGCTCCAGAGGTGATCCCAGCAATTACAGGTTGGTAAGCCTGACTTCAGTACCGGGCAAACTGGTTGAAACTATAATAAAGAACAATATTGTCAGACACGTAGATGAACATAATTTGTTGGGGAAGAGTCAACATTGTTTGTTGTAAAAGGAAATCATGACTCACCTATCCACTAGAATTCTTTGAGGGGGGTCAACAAGAATGTGGACAAGGGGGATCCAGTGGATATAATGGACTTAGATTTTCAGAAAACCTTTGACAAGATCCCTCACCAAAGGCTCTTAAGTCATGAGATAAGAGGGAAGGTCCTCTCATGGACTGGTAACTGGTTATAAGATAGGAAACAAAGGGTAGGAATAAATGGTCAGTTTTCAGAATGGAGAGGGGTAAATAGTGGTGACCTCCGGGAGGGTCTGTGCTGGGACCAGTCCTATTCAACATATTCATAAATGATCTAGAAAAAGGGATAAACAGAGAGGTGGCAAAATTTGCAGATGATACAAAACTACTCAAGATAGTTAAGTCCCAGGCAGACTGCAAAGATCTACAAAAGGCTCTCAAAACTGGGTGACTGGGCAACAAAATGGCAGATGAAATTCAATGTTTATAAATGCAAAGTAATGCACATTGGAAAACATAATCCCAACTATACATATAAAATGATGGGGTCTAAATTAGCTATTACCACTCAAGAAAGAGATCTTGGAGTCATTGTGGATAGTTCTCAGAAAACATCCACTCAATGTGCAGCAGCAGTCAAAAAAGCTAACAGAATTTTGGGAATCATTAAGAAAGGCATAGATAATAAGACAGAAAATATATTGCCTCTATATAAATCAATCGTATGCCCACATCTTGAATACTGTATGCGGATGTGGTCACCCCATCTCAAAAAAGATATATAGGAATCGGAAAAGGTTCAGAAAAGGGCAACAAAAATGATTAGCGGTATGAAACGGCTTCTGTCATAAATATAAAGGAAAGATAGCATAAAATCCCTCCTTGGCAGCTGTACTAAATCACTTTACCTGTAAGGGGTTAAGAAGGTCAAATAACCTAGTTGGCACCTAACCAGAAGGACCAATGAGGAAAGAAGATACTTTCGAATCTGGGGTGGAGGATTGGGGAGGCAGTGCGGTGGGATCATTTTGAACCAGAAGCACAGACCTCAGGATTTTAAAAGGACACTTCTTTTTTTTTTTTTAAGCTGAGAGCAGCTGGAGTTTTTTTTTTCTTTGCCTCAGGGCAAAGTAGTTAAGCTATAGGAAGGGAATTCACAAGCTGGGGTTTTTTTCTAGCTCTCGGACTAGGCTAGGTTAAGGGCAGGAAGGTTACCAAAGATGACTGAAAGTGAGGTCCAGAAGAAACTGGAATTAGCCAGACTGGAGGCTGAAGAGAAAGAGAAGGAACATGAAAGACAAATGGAATTAAAGCGCTTGGAGGCAGAAATGCAGGTGAAGCACTTGGAGACGGAGTTAGAGCTAAAGCGCTTAGAGCTGGAAAAGGCAAAGCTGGGTCCAGCAGGTAACCCTAACAGTCCTTCTCAAGATACTGCTCCCCATTCCAAGAAATTCCCCACATACAATGTAGGCAATGATACCGAGGCCATCTTAGAAAATTTTGAAAGGGCCTGCCTTGGATACAACACCCCTATAGACCAGTATATGGTGGAGCTGAGGCCACAGCTTAGTGGAACCTTAGCAGAGGTGGCAGCTGAAATGCCTAAAGAACACATGAACGAGTACAAACTTTTTTTTAAAAAGGCCAGAATTAGAATGGGGCTAACACCCAAACATGCCCATCAGTGGTTCAGAACCCTAAGATGGAAACCATACGTGGCATTTTCCCGACATGCCTACCACATTGTAAAAAAATTGGGATGCCTCGATATCAGGAGCAAGTGTTAAATCTCTGGAAGATCTGTCTCTCCTAATGCAAATGGAGCAGTTCTTAGAGGGTGTTCCTGAGGAAATAGAAAGATACATCCTAGATGGGAAGCCCAACACTGTAATTGAGGTGGGGGAGATTGGAACCAAATGGGTGGAGGTGGCGGAAAAGAAGAAAGCTAGTAGCAGTTGAAGCGGATATCAGAAGGGGAAACCCAAGACAACACCCTACTACTGGGGGCAGCCCAAGGCCCCACCTACACCCCAAGGAAAACCCCAGACACCTTATCGTCCTACCACACCATTCTCCAGCAACCCACCTCGCCCCAGTGACCAGTCAGCTGGGCGATGTCTTAAATGTAAGGAGCTGAGGCATGTGAAGGCCAACTGCCCCAAGAAACCCAACAGATTGCAGTTCATTGCACTGGAATCACACCAAAGGTCCTCGGGCCCAGATGCCTCCCAGATACCCTCAGACTGAAGGGAAACTGTGAGGGTGGGCGGAAAGAAGGTTATCGCATGGAGGGACACTGGAGGTGTCAGCTATCCACCAATCCTTAGTGGACCCCAAGTTCATCAACCCAGAAGCCCAAGTGATGATTCAACCCTTCAAGTCAAACTCTTTAAACTTGCCTACAGCCAAGTTGCCTGTCCAGTACAAGGGCTGGTCTGGAATGTGGACTTTTGCAGTCTATGACGATTATCCCATTCCCAAGCTGCTGGGGGAAGATTTGGCCAAACATGTAAAGCTAGCCAAGAGGGTGGGAATGGTCACCCACAGCTTGGCTAAGCAAGCCTCCACACCTATCCCTGTTCCTGAGCCTTCTACAAGGGCCCGTCTGTGCTACCAGAGACCCAGACTGAGGTGATGGAACGGGATCTCATGCCAATGACTGCCATGACTGCAACAAACACCAGAACCATTGCCAGCACTGAATCCAGTGCTTGTAACCCCGTCTGCAACTCCAACGCCAGAGGGCACCACCATGTCTGCAGCTAAATCTGCATAAAAGGCTCAGCTGGAGCCTGAAATACAACCTAGTGCACCAGCAGAAAGCGGGCCACAGTCAACGGAAACAACCCTATCACCTACATCGCTTCCAGAGGGACCAAGCCCAAGTCCACAATCCAGTGAGGAACTGATGTCTCCAGCATCAAGGGAACAGTTCCAGGCAGAGCAGGAAGCGGATGAAAGCCTCCAGGGAGCTTGGATGGCAGCACGGAGTGACCCACCGCTTCTCAGCTCTTCTAATAGGTCCCAGTTTGTTGTAGAAAGAGGACCTTTATACAAGGAAACTCTTTCTGGTGGGCACCAGGAGGACTGGCGTCCTCAAAGACAGTTGGTAGTTCCAACTAAGTACCGGGTAAAGCTCTTGAGCTTAGCCCATGATCATCCTAGTGGCCATGCTGGGGTGACCAGGACCAAAGACTGTTTGTGGAAGTCATTCCACTGGGAGGGAATGGGCAAGGACATTTCTACCTATGTCCGGTCTTGTGAGGTGTGCCAAAGAGTGGGAAAACTCCAAGACCAGGTCAAAGCCCCTCTCCAGCCACTCCCCATAATTGAGGTTCCATTTCAGTGAGTAGCTGTCGATATTCTGGGTCCTTTCCCAAAAAAGACACCCATAGGAAAGCAGTACATACTGACTTTCATGGATTTTGCCTCCCAATGGCCGGAAGCAGTAGCTCTAAGCAACACCAGGGCTAAAAGTGTGTGCCAGGCATTAACAGACATTTTTGCCAGGGTAGGTTGGCCCTGCGATATCCTTACAGATTTGGGAACTAATTTCCAGGCAGGGACCATGAAAAGCCTTTGGGAAGCTCATGGGGTGAACCACTTGGTTGCCACCCCTTACCACCATCAAACAAATGGCCTGGTGGAGAAGTTTAATGGAACTTTGGGGGCCATGATACATAAATTCGTAAATGAGCACTCCAACGATTGGGACCTAGTGTTGCAGCAGTTGCTCTTTGCCTACAGGACTGTACCACATCCCAGTTTGAGCTTTTCACTATTTGAACTTGTGTATGGCTGCGAGGTTAAGGGGCCATTACAGTTGGTGAAGCAGCAATGAGAGGTATTTACACCCTCTCCAGGAACTAACATTCGGGACTCTGTAAACAACCTACAAAACACCCTCTGAGACTCTTTAGCCTTTGCTAGAGAAAACCTAAACGATGCTCAAAAAGAACAAAAGGCCTGGTATGATAAACATGCCAGAAAGCGTTCCTTCAAAGTAGGACCAGGTCATGTTCTTGAAGGCACTCCAAGCCCATAAGATGGAAGCATTGTGGGAAGGGCTATTTACAGTCCAAGAGCACCTGGGAGCTGTTAACTATCTTATAGCATCCCCCACCTCAAACCTAAAGCCTAAAGTGTACCATGTTAATTCTCTAAAGCCTTTTTATTCCAGAGAATTCAAAGTTTTTCAGTTTATAGCCCAGGGAGGAGATGACGCTGAGTGGCCCGAAGGTGTCTACTATGAAGGAAAAAGTGACAGTAGCATAGAAGAGGTGAACCTCTCCATGACCCTCGGACGTATGCAGCAACAGCAGATCAAGCTGCTGTGCACTAGCTTCGCGCCAATTGATACAGGTAATGCTCACCCAATTAGAGCGCAACATTACCGGGTGGCTCCTCAAGCCAAAACTGCTATAAAATGGGAGATCCAGGACATGCTATAGATTGGGGCAATCCGCCCCTCTGAAAGTGCATGGGCATCTCCAGTGGTTCTAGTTCCCAAACCAGATGGGGAAATACGCTTTTGCGTGGACTACCGTAAGCTAAATGCTGTAACTTGCCCAGACAACTATCCAATGCCATGCACAGACGAGCTATTAGAGAAACTGGGACATGCCCAGTTTATCTTCTACCTTAGACTTAACCAAGGGGTACTGACAAGTACCACTAGATGAATCTGCCAAGGAAAGGTCAGCCTTCATCACCCATAAGGGGCTGTATGAATTTAATGTGCTCCCTTTCAGGCTGCAAAATGCACCTGCCACCTTCCAAAAACTTGTAGATAGTCTCCTAGCGGGACTGGGATAATCTGCAGTCGCCTACCTTGACAATGTGGCCATATTTTCTAATTCATGGGCAGAACAACTGGAGCAACTATGAAAAATCTGCGAGCGCATATGGGAGGCAAGACTACCTGTTAAGGATAAAAAGTGTCAAATAGGTCTAAACAGAGTGACTTACCTTTGACACCAGGTGGGTCAAGGAACTATCAACCCCCTACAGGCCAAAGTGAATGCTATCCAAAAGTGGCCTGTCCCAAAGTCAAAGAAACAGGTCCAATCCTTCTTAGGCTTGGCCAGATATTACAGGCGATTTGTACCGCACTACAGACAAATCGCCGGCCCACTGACAGACCTGACCAGAAAGAACCAGCCAAATGCAGTTCAGTGGACTGAAGAGTGTCAGAAGGCCTTTAATCAGCTTAAAACGACACTCATGTCTGACTCTGTGCTAAGGGCCCCAGACTTTGACAAACCTTTCCTAGTAACCACAGATGTGTACGAGCATGGTGTGGGAGCAGTTTTAATGCAGGAAGGACCGGATCAAGAATTCCATCCTGTCGTGTTTCTCAGCAAAAAACTGTCTGAGAGAGAAAGCCACTGGTCAATCACAGAAAAGGAATGCTACACCATTGCATACGCCCTGGAGAAGCTACGCCCATACGTTTGGGGACAGCATTTCCACCTGCAGACTGACAATGCTGCGCTGAAGTGGCTTCATACTGTCAAGGAAAATAACAAAAATCTTCTTCGGTGGAGTTTAGCTCTCTAACATTTTGATTTTGAAATACAACACGTTTCGGGAGCTTCTAACAAAGTGGCTGATGCACTCTCCCGTGAAAGTTTCCTAGAATCAACTGGTTAAAATCATCCTTGAAATGTGGGAAATGGTGTTAGTTCTTATATAATCAGTAGTATGTCTAAAGGTGCATGTGTCTTATTAACTCTGTTTTCTCCTAGAGCTCCAGGAAGAAAACACAGCCAGTGTGGAACAGGCTGTCCAGAACTGTCTGTGATTTGGGGGGGCGTGTCATAAATATAAAGGAAAGATAGCATAAAATCCTTCCTTGGGGGGGAGGGATAGCTCAGTGGTTTGATCATTGGCCTGCTAAACCCAGGGTTGTGAATTCAATCCTTGAGGGGGCCATTTAAAGATCTGTCTGGGGATTAGTCCTGCTTTGAGCAGGGGGTTGGACTAGATGACTTCCTGAAGTCCCTTCCAACCCTGATATTCTATGATTCTATTCTATGTAAGGGGTTAAGAAGCTCAAATAACCTAGTTGGCACCTGACCAGAAGGACCACTAAAGAAAGAAGATACTTTCAAATCTGGGGGGGGAGGATGTTTGTGGCTCTCTTTGTTTGTTCCCTCTCCCAACAGAGAGAAAGAGACCAGACAGGTACAACATCTCCTGAAAACATACCTGACATGATCCTTCTAAAATTACAAAAATTGTAAGTAAGGCAAAGAAATGCATTAGGTTATCTTTTGTTTTGGCTTGTGAATTTTCCCTATGCTACAAACATACTTTTATTCCTGTTTTCATAACTGTGAAGCTAGTCCATGGGGAGTCCTCTGTGTTTTAAATCTTTGTATTACCCTGTAAAGTTATCTTCCATCCTGATTTTTCAGGTGTGATTCTTTTACACAAAGTAAATAAGGAAATGCTATTTATTCCATCTCATAACACAAGAACTAGGGGGTCACCAAATGAAATTAATAGGCAGCATGTTTAAAACAAATAAAAGGAAGTATTTTTTCACTCAATGCACAGTCAACCTGTGGAACTCTTTGCCAGAGGATGTTGTGAAAGCCAAGACTATAACAGAATTCAAAAAAGATCTAGATAAATTCATGGAGGATAGGTCCATCAATGGTTATTAGCCAGGATGGGCATGAATGATGTCCCTAGCCTTGTTTGCCAGAAGTTGGGAATGGGTGACAGGGAATGGATCACTTGATGATTACCTGTTCTGTTCATTCCCTCTGGGGCACCTGGAAATTGGCCACTGTCAGAAGGCAGGATAATGGGCTAGATGGACCTTTGGTCTGACCCGGTATGACCTTTCTTATGTTCTTATGTTATGTTCTTATGACTGTAACTCTGATGTGCTTCCCCTGCCCGCATGTGGGCTGCATAAGCCAATTTTGTCAGGTTCAAGAGACACGGAGAGAAAAGCGTGGGGTGGATAACAGGACAGCCCCTGAAGAACTAGAGCAGGGGGAGAAGCAGAGACTGCTGGGAAGGAGACTGCACCTCAGTCCCCAGAAGTGGGGGTGCCTTAGACCCACCTAAGCCTTTAGGAAAGACAGAGATACCTTTTGTTGTTTTAAAATGCTTTGCTCTTGATTTGTTCCTGCTGTTCAAATTAAACAAGACTTGGTATTTTGCTTTGCTTTGCTTCGGGAGCTTGTGACCCATGGTGAATACAGTGACTGCAAACAAAGTCCAATCAAGCCTGCTGAGCCATCACGGCTGGTACACACAGCAAAGAATCCAGATTTCCCTACCAATTTGCTCCACTCTGGTTCTGCTCTGCAAACTGCCTGCTGGGCCATGAGGCTGACTGTTGTGATTTGGTTTCTATTGCCCATTAATGTGTTGCTTGCATAGATGGGCAAAAAACAATGACACTCGCCTATGTTAAAGCAGGAAGCAATGTAATACAACATGGAAACTGACCACTGGTGCTGTAACATCTATTGATGTTCTGAGAAAGGGGAATTCATCCTATGCAAGAGATCTTGACTAGCCCTGTCACTCTGTAGCTATAGAGAGGCCATGAGGGTGTGAGGAAGATCAGTTGACACAGGGTAAATACAGCCTGAAATCTGTCCATCTACACAACTGGTGACTGGTTCATAGACATCATTTACTTTGCCCAACGTAGATAGCTCTGATCTTCCATTAGGCATTGGTGGAAAACAAGGAGCAATGACAGAGCAGTGACCCTCAGCCCTGACTTGCCAAAGAAGGAGAGCTGTTGGGAGGGGAGTTTGAGTTGTGCCTGACCTTAGAGTAAAAGTTTGGATCAGAACTTCCCAACATTTGGGCATTGATCGGGGCTGGGCTTTTGGTTTGGCAGGCTGAGCTGAACAGGACATGCAGATTCCTCTGGTTCAGTCTGAAATTGTGGTTCAGACCCACTTCTATAGAACACAGAGTTCAAAGCCAGTTCTCTAGGGACTAGTCACACTGCAGCTCAAAGGGGTGAATCGAATTGACAAGTCCTCTTTATGGGCTTTTATCTTCTCTGTGTGTGTTGCGGTAGGACCCAGGAGTCCAAGTCACAGACCAGGGCCCCATTGTGCTCAGTGCTGTACAAACACAGAAGAAAGATAGGCCCTGCCCCATACAGCTTATACTCTTCCCTTGCCCTCCTGTCTTCTGCATCTGAGCTTTAGCTGATATGGAACCATGGCGCTCATTTCAGAGGTAGATTCCCACTGTCTCACAGATGCCTGCTTTTAACTGACATCAGCAAGGACTCAATTCAAGATTGCTAGGCTAATGAACTCTGCACCATTTCAGCCTTCTTCCTCCGCTCAGCCTCTCCCATTGTTGGTTGGGTGTTATAAAGGTCAGAGTGCAAAAGACAGGGGTGGACCCAGACTATGAAGTTCACATCTGAACTCAAATCTCCCCAAAGGGTTTGGATGGGAGGAAGGGGCTGGTTCAACCCCAATCAAAATTTGGGGTGGGGGCAGCAAAACCAAGAGAACCACAATGAAAATCTTCCTCTGCATGAATCCCCTGTGCACAGTATTGCCTGGGTTTCCTTCAGTTCTACAGCCTGGTGTCTCGGGGAATGCAGGCAATCTGGTTGGTTACAGGGTCAGGGGAGTGGGAAGGGCAGTTTAAATGGGATCATACTAATGCCAAGATATAGCTCTCCTTGGACAGATCCTTAGCTGGTGTAAATCAGCCTCGGTCTATAGAATCCGGTCCCTGTCTGGAGTAACCCTGGGCTGTTAATGTATATTTAACTTTCATGTAATAAGAAAATCATCCAGGTCCTCACCATGGGCATTTCACACAGATTTGGGGCTCCCTGCACACAGCTCCTGCCTGCTTTCACTAAGAGCAGATAACAGCCAATGTCTCCAGACACCAATCAGATCCAACACGCAGGGAGCTGCAGCTTTAATGAAACCTAGACGGCCTCCTCCTTGCCAGAGGTCGGGATTCTGTTCAAAACAGACACACTGAGTCCGGGAGAACGAGGTGGGGCAGTAGGGACGGGTGAGACAGGAAACGACAGTGGGTATCAAAGTGTCATTTAACCCCTCAGCCACCCAGGGCAAGGAACACAGGCAGATTTCAACTCAGTTACACACCACACTGCGGAGCCCTGGGTGGCCTCATACTAGACAGCAGTGGCCTCTATCTCTATCTCTCTCACACGCACAATTTGCAGTCATGATAAAGGAGTCTGGGGTTGCCTCAACAAGCTACTTGCTGCCTGTGGTTGGGGTCCCTTCCTCCCCAGCAGCCCTTGGGGTGACGCTATATGTTGTGCACAGTGCTGTTGATACAGAACTGCTGCCGTGTCCCATGCCAGAGATGGGCCGTAAGCCCCACAACCCTCCGTAGCCAAAGATGCCTCAGAAACCTGGGCAATCGCAGGGCGCAGCAGTGCAGGGGCTGCCAGTTGTCTGCCTGAACCCCTTCCCCAGCCAGTGGTGCTAGGCCAGCCCACTCTGCTGAGCCTCTGCTCAGTAAAATGAAGGGCCTGTGCTAGGGTGACCATGCATCCCATTTTGGCCGGGACAGTCCCTTTTTTAAGCCTTGTCCCAGCCATCCTGCCTTTTTTTGGCAAAACTGGGCATTTGTCCTGTTTGCTCTTGCCAGCTGATGATGAGTTGGCAAGAACAAACTGGACAAATACACAGTTTTGCCAAAAAAGTGGGGTATGACCCTGAGCTGGGCGCAGAGTAACGTGAGGGGGGCGAGCAGCAATGCCTGCCCTGCACTGGAGGAAGGGCTCAGGAGAGTGGCTTGGGCTGGGCTAGCCCCATGCGGGTGGGTGGCAGGGGGTCTTGGGCTGGCCTCGTAAGGTGTCCCATTTTCCCTTTGGGAAAATATGGGCAGCCTAGCCTGTGCTGAGCCCCTCCTAGCAACAGAGAGGAAGCAGCGTCGAGCCTCCACCCACCTTGAAGGCACTGCTGCAGAGGGAGTGCGTGCTGTCAGTAGTACTGGCAGGACAGCTTTGCAAAGCCCATGAGAGGTGACCAGAGTTAAGCCAGGGTTAGCTGGAGTTTGGTGAAGCTAGCTATCACTGCATAGAGCACACTGTGATACCGTAAATGGGTGTTGCAGAGCATCCTTCTGTTTCCCATTTGGTTTTATTTAGTATATAGTCATGGCCTGTCTAGGGATCTGTGCATCATTGCCCTTCGCTGAATGGAGTTCAGACTACTCCACTGGGACGCTGTGGGTCTCCCTTAGCTCAGGCAGCTGGGACCTGTGCATGTGGCAGGGGAGGATCAGAACAGTGTCCCTGTGAAGTTCTGTGCAGCCAGGGAGTGCAGCACTGGGACAGTGGGGAAGGCCTAGATGGCCCTGAGATTGTCACAAACCCTCCCCACCACACCTTGCCTGGGAAATTGAGTGTGCACAGGGGTGGGAGGCTCAGATGGGGGTCACATGCTCTCCCAGGCAATAGGCTGAAGAGGGGTGATGGGTGGCAGAAGCAGCGCTCTCAGGTACATGCTGGCCCAGATGTCATCTGCAACTGCCAACAATGAGGATTCTTGCTTGCAACACCCAGGCAGATTTAAATCCCCAGGGCATAAGGGGGTTTAAAGAGACAGTGACCCAAGGACCCAGAAAAAGGAAAGCCAATTCCCCTTGGTTTTAGCAATTAATTTTATATCTCTTTCACAGCCCTCTGTGCCCGTGATGTGAGTGCTTGGTCCTGAGGGGACATTGTATTATTAGAGAACGGAGACCTGGGGTGGGTGTAGGGGGCTCCAGCACTATCCTGGACACTGAATGTCCAAATCCCCCTCCCTCCGTAATGTTCCTTTCCACCAATATTCATTACTGGGCTCTGAAATCCCTATCAGAGTTCCATGTCCTCACAAGGCCCAGTAGCACTATTCAGGGCAAAGACTTCCAGGTGGCTGGGAATAGAGTACAGCTGGTTTGGGAACTTTTTGACAAATCCTTTTTTCACCAAAAATGTCCATTTGTGAAAACAAAAACTGTGCGAAACAGGACTGGGTTTGACTATCTCCCCCTTGAACCATCGATGGGAGAAACATTTGAATTGGACAATTTTGGTTTTTCAAGGTGAAAGAGACTTTTTGTTCTGAACATTTAGTAAAGACAGACTAAAGAAAAAAAAGATAGAAAAAGATCAAACCATTTCAAAAATATTTCAAGTGAACTGAGCCAACTATTGGTTAGTTCATGAAAATCATTTCAAGATTGATTTTCCATCCCAATTCGGGGCAGGAAACATATTTCCAAAATCTCAAAAACTCTCCTGGGGTGGGAAAACTGTCTCTCAACCAGCTCTATTCCAGGGTTATTTCTGGAAGCCGTAAAGCAACCAAGAAAGCTACTCTTGCTGTTATTCTTTCCTACTGGGGAGCTGATTTCAATGTATTTATTAACATCTCTTCCGCTTTCAAATATAAAAGAAACATCTGAAGCTATCTCCACTACGAGCGCTACTGAGCACAACTGGAGTTACTCCACCTCCCCAGGCGACAGGAGCTAGGTTCTTCCATTGACCTTGTCATGTCTACACTGAGGGTTAGGGCAGCTTAACTATGGTGGTGTCACTGAGGTCAGATTTGGTCACTGAGATAAGAATTTGGCCCAGACCATGTTTTAAATGAGGTCTGAGAGTTCATATTTATATGCTGGGCCTGGTACCATTCTCAAGTGCCCGCCAAGCTTGATATGCATAGGAGAGCTTGGCACGGTATGGAGATAGCAGAATGTGCATACTGCCCATAAAATAAAAGGGCAGGGAGAGGATCTCCCCCAGGGCAGAGCCGAGCTTTGGGGGACCTCGCCTGCTAGAGTCCCCGTGTTGTTTCCCATAGGTTTCTAAGCCTTGGATCAAAGGACTCTTCACTAAATGGCTTGTCCCCATGTGGCAGCTTCATCAGAGAGGCCTTAATCAGCAAGCGACCTATTGACTGCAGTGGATTTACACTACAGACACATTTGATCCCAAGGAGAAATGGCCCTTTCACCCTTCAAAGTGAGCCTTCTAGTTGCAGGGCTGAGGAACATCAGCAGGAGGCAGCACGGGGCAAGCTTGTACTGTACCTGTTCTGTGGCCAGCAGCCAGCTGCCTCCAATGTCTAGGTGTTACCTCTCTCCAGCACTAAATTCCCAAAGCCACCCTATGCTCTCGCAGCAGGAAACAGGGTAGGATGACCAATAGAGTGCCACAGAGCTGGGGAATGCCTATTAGATCAACCACTCCCTCTGCCTGCCAGTGCGGGATTGGGCCATAGAGCCCATTTGCTGGGGCTTTTGCCGCTGTGGGTGCTGCTGGATGCAACCCAGATCCAAAAGCAAACAGGCCACAGATGGGGCTGGGGGGCTAGGGGAAGCACAGCTGTAGCTGGGGAGTCCTAAAAGGTAATGTAAGGCAATAAATTACATGCTTGGTGGGAGTTCTTAGTAATTGGATCCCGATATACAAAAATGAAACTGAGCTCCTGTAGCGGAGCAAACTTCAGACAAAACATTAATCACACTTCAGATAAATAATTCAAGTGTTTAGACTTCAGTCCAAGGCCATAAATAGAACAGCGGCTACGCCACACCTGTTTGCATGGGATAAAGACTGGAACCAAACAAGAGAGCTGCTGCTCAGCATCACAATATAGACATCCTGGTGCTGGAGGAAGGGGTGAGCCCTCATGATAGGGCTGTGCAGCTCAGAGCCAGGCTTTGGATGTGATGTGTGGCTGAGAGACTGCCAGGGCCGGAAGAGCCAGATGGGAGCTCCTGGGGGTTTGTTATCCAGTGATTGCACCACACCTCTGGACTCCTGCTTCCATGTGAGCCTGGAGTGTGCTGCTGGGGGAGAGGCAGCAATCTCATGGGCTGTAATTGTGACAGATGCCATCTTGGCTGACACCCTGGGGACTGAACCAGGCACCTCCAGTACAGTGGCACCGGAACCGGGGGGCCATAGCTCTTCCCTTTTTGCCTGCCCCCTCCCCCTCCGCCGGGCCAGGCCAGGCCAGCGTAGAACTGAGCCAGGGAGCCTGAACACTTGTGGGAGCTGCGTGGACCCTCCATCTACCCATGGTGCGCGGGGAGGGGAGGCTGAGAGCAGCCCCCAGCCCATGTTCCCACACAGTTTTCCCAGGGGCGGGGCCTCAGAGCCGCAGTCCAGCCATGGTAAGAGCCAAGCAGGCACCTGTGGGGAGCTTCAGCGGGGACCCTCCACCTGCCCTGGGTGGAGGTTTCAGGGGGCGAGGATATGGGCCGGGGGCTGCTTCCAGCTTGGCCAGGCAGGGGGGAAGAGGCGGGGCAGGGCTTGGGGGCACAGGGGCCCCCAGCCACCATCTCCCCTCCCCCCCGTTTGGGAAGGCTCTGACACTCTTACCTCCAGGGCTAAAGGGATGAGCTGATGGAGCTAGAGAGACGGTGTGGAGAGAAGGGTACACGTACAGATTGAACCAGCTGGGGTCACAACCATCACACCAGCCTGACACTGCAAGCATCTCTGCCTCCAGGCCTTGTGGATCTGGCCACCTTCCAAGTGTGGCGAAAGGCACTGGGAAGAGATTGGGACTGAGAGAAGGAGAAAGAGGAAACAGTGAAGGTAAAAATAGGGAAGGGGAGAAATACTGACTCAGAAACGAACAACGTCCCAGAGAAAGAGCTGTAGAAGGACCCAGCCAAACTGAAATATTTAAAAGGACGACAACAAGTGCGAGCAATAAGACATTGAACTTTACTTCTATCAAGAGATCTGGATGCAGTACCTGGCTTAGGGGAAGCCTTGAACTTTGTCTGCCCCTATGTTTCTCTCTAGCTTGCTGCCTTGAGATACCTACAGGGCCCATAATGCAGCGCTGTGCCACATGATGGGGACACTGAACAATGCTGAAGGAAAAAGTACCAGAGACTGATGGAAAGGAGTATTGCCAATGCTCATGATTTTTTCCTCAAGTCTCATGATATTTGGTGCTTTTTCTTACAGCCCCAACTTCCGGAGTCCTGGGATTCCATGAGAATCTCAGCTTTTGTTTTTTAGCAAGTAACTTTCTAGCCCTCATGGTTGCAGAGAAAATGCTGTGAAATGGGGAAAATGTTACCCCCAAAGGCTAGGACACTAGAAGACAAATCAGTTTTCTTAAAACCAGTCTCCTGATTTTGAAGGCCAGACTCGTGTTTTTGATCACTTGGGGTTGGCAATATTGAGACAAGGAGGAAAGAAATGGGCAAGCAAGGGTGGGGGGACTAAGGGAAGCAATCGCCAAGCAGCCTGAGGTGCTGGGTTTAGGTGCCAGGCTCTTTAGGGGGATGGCTGTAAATCTCATCAGTGGCAGCTTTCAGTGAAGTATAGTCTAGAAGTTGGGGCCTTCACCAAGGATATAGGTTCAAGTCCCTGCTCTTCCTTGAAGAAGTTACTCATCTTTTCTGTGCTTCAGTTCTCCACCTGCTCAATGGGGATAAGAACCCTCATCTACCTGACAGGGACATTGATAGTAGGGATTGTGAGCTGCTGGGACACTGTGGTGAGGGGGGCCAGATAAGGTCCTTGGTGTAATATCACAGCAGGGCTGAAATATGCGCAGCACTGGATACCTTTTAGAGAGCAGCCGCTACACAGTGTTTTAAATCAGGAGTTCTCAGCCTGTTTAGACCTGCAATGCTGACATGCCTCCCCATGAAAGTGTCCCACTCCAGACCCTCTTCACCTGCCAAAACACTTCCTGGTCCCCCTAATCCCTCCCTGAACTGCCCAACTATCCCTCCCACTCTACATGTCACACCGTGACCCCAGAGTGCCCCATGGAGACACTCTTGCCCCTCTTTCCTAATCCCACTGATATCTCTGCCCTGGGTAGAGTATAGTCACCATTCTCTCTGCCCTTCTGGGTGTGGGCCTAGCTGGAGTCTTTCAGCTCCAGTCCAGCTGTTACCAGCCAGGATCCCAAAACCACCTCTATTTTTCTCCCCTGAAAAAACACAACCCCAGTCTTTTATTTATTGCTACTCATTTGTGGCTCTTGTCATTGTTGGGAGAAGTTCTATGGCCTCGTTGTGGGCAGGAAGATGGTCAGGCTTGGGTCCCTTCTGGCCTTGGAGTCTATGATGTTGTGCTCTTAACCCCATATTACAAGTGAGGAAGCGAGGCACAGAGAGGCCAAGTGACCTGCCCAAGGTCACACAGGAAGTCTGTGGCAGAGCCATGAATAGAACTTGGATCTCTTTAGGGGAGGAATTGCTGTTAATTCATAAAGGGGCTGTGAGGTCAGTGGAGTCACGCCGCCATAAAACTGCCTATCGCCATAGGATCCAAGCACCTCTCTGCTTCGTGGAATCATACTCACAATAGCCCTTGGCAGTGATAAAGGGTCATATCTCCATTTTACAGGTTTGGAACTGAGGCCTAGAGAGATCAAGGGACTCTCCCAAGGTCATATTGTCAGTCTGTGCCAAAGCCAGGAATTGCAGCCAGCTCTGATTCCCAGCCCTGTGCTCTCCCACATACCCTCCCACACCTCCACTTTAGCCACAGAGACACAGTGCCACTCAGGTTTGGCCCATCCACCCCTCCATCTCCACCTAGGAAGGGGCAGACAGGCCAAAGCTTCTGTCCTCCCCTTTTCCCCCAAAAGCTCTCCATGTGGAAAATGTTCCTTCACCCAGGACAAGATGGTTCTGGGGTCAGTGCCAGGAAGGCCAGGGCTGTTGGGGGGTCTGCCCACCTTCCTCAGGCCCACTCATTTCTTTCTTCACATTCTGTGATCCACACAGTATGTGGCCTCCCATCAGCATTTTGTGCATATTAATGTGACAATTTCACATTTTAAAAAACTCTAGCAAGAAGGATACACCAACACGTTCCCACTGAAAATTTCATGAAGTGCACAGTCCCCGATCCTGAAAATTTCATGAACTGCGCCTTCCCCAATGCTACAAGGAATGAACCTAATTACTCTTGCTAGTCATAGTCATAGTTTTCCTCCCAGCCAGAAGAGTTAGAAACATCACTTACTTTTAAAGGGAACTTCCATGCTGTGGAAAGTTTCCCGAGCAAACAGCTTCACGACCCACCGTGGGAATGCCACACCGAAAGAGGGAGAGACTGAGTCACTGGTTGCGGTTGAGAAGTTCATTGCTGCTTGGCTGTTTCCAGCAACACAACAGAGCTGAGTGTTTTGCTAGTGTTGCAGGATGCCAAGTGCCATGAATGGCATGCATGGAACATGCCCTTAACTAGGCAGCAGGATGGGGTGAGAGTGGCCCTTGTACAAATTCCCCATGGGAGGAGGGTTTCTCTCCCCTGCCCTGGCCCCTATATGCTGTGCTAGCAGTGCACAGGGCAGTAGAGGCTGCAAAGGTTCAGGAATGAATTCCTCCGGTGCAGGGCATAAATCAGCCCTACACAAGCTTGGGAACAGGGGATGTGCTGGGGACAGGAGCAACCAGGGCAGGGCACTATGGGGATTCCAGGTGCTGGCACCACCCATAGGCAGCTCTCAAGAGGCTGCCATAAATTAGATCAAATCCCAGGGCTGCTCTAATTTAGATTAGGGGCCACACCAGCCTCCAGCCAGCCCCAAACCAAGGGGGCAAAAGAGTGTATGAAACCCATCTCCAAGAGGCACAGCAAAGGATGAGACCCAAAGACTTCACTGCGATCTGAGGGAAAGGAGTAGGGGAGACAGCAAAGCTCATTTAGACACACCGCTCTGGTCATTCCTGTTGGCGGTGACCCAGGAGTTGTTTGCAATGACACACACCTGGGCAATCAGTTTGGATTCAGCTCTGTTTTAAAGTTAAGGCTGGTGTGACAGTCCCTGTTCCTCTCCCTGCCCCCCTTTCAAACCCTACTGCATAATAATAAATAAGGCCAACAGCTGAATCTCATGCCCTGTTCCCATTATAACAGCAGTGCAGCACTGCAGCTCTAGGCCACCTATAAATGGACCTTTTAATGCACTTCTGGGGTAGTTGGAGCTGACTGGCCTGTGGCCTCATGCTTCCTGATGCGCTGATGTGTGCGTTAATGGCTCGTTAATACACTCCATCACGTCTTATTGCCCAATTCATGCCAGGCTGTTGTCTATTACTCATCTGGTGCTGCACTCACCATACAGTCTCCTGCTGCCAGGGCATTGCAGAGGGGAAACCAAAATTGCCTAGCATCAGCTTAAAGCAGCTCTGGGGAAATGGAGGTTACCTAGGAAGTGTGTTTGCTTTCAGTGTACAGCAGGTTCTGACTACCGGGAAGAGCACAGCCCCCAAGTATCCTTCCTCCCTCCCTGGAGTGGCTGCCTGGGAGAGATGGGGTAGGCAGCACTAGAAGACAGCCAGCTCTAGCCCTAGCGGAGCCAGGAGGAGAACTTTCCTCTTTTCCGGAGAACAACAACAGAGACAAAAGGGAAGTTTTTCCCCATTTTTAAAAGTTCCAGCCTTCCCATTGGTTCTTTTGGTCAGGTGCCCACTCCCTTTCCTTTACCTGGGGGACTTTGTTAACCCTTTACAGGTAAAGCAAGCAGAGAACAACCACCAAGAGGGACTTTATAGCTAACTGGCTGGCTGGGTGTCCATAAAAGGGAACTCCCCCTCTCCCCACCACCTTCATTTATCACAATTTTTGTTACTGAGTCTGCTACAAATATAAATTGCAATGATCTGGATGTGAATCTGTGCATATTTAATTGTTTTTCCTAAAGTTAATTAAGTATTTTAGGAAAAAAGTGTCAGTGTGGCCACCAGTGAGAGCTAGTGACTGCACTCAGAGGCCACCAAAAATTTTGTTATGAGAACCCCTGATCTAGTGTGTCAGAGACATGTGGATTGTATTTACTCCTACCTCTTTGAGAACTCCCTCCTTTTCCAAATATAATCTCTGCTAAGGGATTGTCTTCTGGGAAGGGGCCTTCCTCCACATCTAGTTAGACTATAAGCTCTTTAGTGCAGGGTCTGGCTGCTCTGTGTCTGTACAGCACCCAGCAAAGTGGAGTCTACCACACCTGGATGGGTTGGTGGTATCAGGACTTGAACCTAGGTAGTTTCAGCTTCAATTTCCCCAACCTCTATGCTGCTGGGAGCTACTATGATAAAGCCCCCAGAGTAGCAAGTAGGCCACAATAATACCTGTACATAACAGGTCTTTCTTAGGTCCTGGTCCCCAACTTTTGCCCAAAGAAAAGTGGCAGAGACAATTTACCAGGAACCTGCAGGCAACCCTTAATAAGTAGCAACTGAGACAGCCCTCCCCGCTCCTCACCTTCCTAGTGACCTGTAAAGACTACAACTCCCAGGATGCAATGTGTGAAGCTGCTTGGATGAGGATGGTGTAGTGCATGCTGGGGCCTGTAATCTGCATTAGCCATGCCTACTTATTAAAAGGCAGACACGACCAGGCCATGGGCTGCATTGTAGAACTCAGGGGCCACCCTCTGCTATGCAGATTCCCCACCCGAGCAGTGAGCGCTGGGCTCTGGGGAGCAAGTCCATGCCAAGAGGAAGTCTCATTTCTTAATGAGTTATTTGAGACGCTGTTCTCCTCAGCTTGTCCTCCAGCACTCGCCTCCCCCTCAGATGGAAGGCTGAACTCTCCCTGACCCTCTGTGAGAGGAGAAAGAGACAACACCAAGACACAGCAGTTCTAAAAATAGACCAGCTGAGGCCTGCAACGGGATTGTAACAGAATAGGAGATCCCATAGCCCTAGCCTTGTGCTTTGGCTGTTAGTAAGGGAAGGAGTGGGAGAAGGGGAAGGGGTGATGCTCTCTTCCCCACCCGGAAGGGATTTTACTGTGAGCTATGGGAATGGATAAGGTGACAGTGACCAGACAGTAAATGTGAAAAATCAGGATGGGGGTAGGAGGTAATAGGAGCCTATATAAGAAAAAGACCCAAAAATCAGGACAGCCCTAGGTAAGGCTGACCAGTCTGAAGAGGTATGCATTTCTCAAGAGCTCATTAGCACAGGACAGCACTGACCAGCTGGTGTAGTCAATAGAAGTCTAAGGCCCTGATTCAGCACAGCACATAAGCTTATGCAAGTTAAGTGTGTCCTTAGATGCTTTGCTGAAGCACAGCCTTAAGACAGAAGGGTCCATTACAGAGTGGAATGCCTCAAATCTGTGTCTTGTAACTCTCCAGGGCAGAGACTGTCTTTTTGTCCAGCACCTGGCACCATGGATATGTCCCGACTGTTACTGTAACACTGATGGCAATCACTGTAAATGGTTTCTAGCGACACTTGCTGGTGGATGCGTGGAGCGGGACTGCCTTGCTTTAGGTGCAGCAGGGTCCAGCCCTCCTTCACTGGAGAAGTCCCCCAAGGGAGTAAGGGAATATTGAGAGGGGAAATGGGACTTAGGAGTCCATCTCCCCCACAACTTGACCCAAATTCAAATGATGTTAACACCATAAATTCTCCCAGTCCTGGAGAATCATGGAGTGACGGGTCTCGAAGAAGGCTGTCAGATCCAGAGAGTGACAGCACATTTAGATCCAGATGGGGTCTCGTACGTTGGTGGAATGACACCTGCATCAGAGATCAGTCTGGCCCCCAGTAGACACATGTTGACTCCGAACATTGCAGCTCAGCGCTGTAAAGTCCAGGCACCCCATCTCCATGTCTGCTCTGCACTGGTTATTAGGAAGCCTGTCGGTGCAGGATCACACAGGGCAGGGACTGTGAAGAGTGAAGTCATGATACTGAAAACACAAATCCCTGTGGCTGCAGCTACGCTGCCTGGGGCTCTGAGCTAGCTCAGCAAGTTGGGCCCCACTCAGTAGCTCACAAGGGAGCATCCAGGCTGCTGGAGGAGCTGGTGATTGAGTAGATGGCACTCTTCTCTGAGGCCTTGTAGGGTGCTACACGCCTCAGTGGAAAGCTGGCTGTGTTACCGCTGTGGTGTATAGCTACATGCAGCAGTGAAAGGCTCTGCCATGGGGAGGGTGTGAAGAAAGGCTTCAGCAGTGGGGAGCTGCCAGAGCCTCTCCCCATTGCCTCCCCACTTCCAATGCTTTTCATGGCTGCTGGAACCTTCGCTGTGGGGGGTAGAACAGCAGTGTAGATGGAGGATGCACTGCTTGGGTATGTAGGGAGCCATGTAGGGTGTGTACCCTGAGGTTCAGGCATGGCTTTTCTCGCCTAAGCCATGCCTCACAGTTTACACTGCTATTTGTACCCATGCTGCAGGGGTGTACCCTCCATGCTACTGTAATATTTGTGCAATGTAGCCATAACCTCAGAGCCGGGCCTCAGTCAACACCTGCATGCACCCAAGTGTGAATAGTTTGGCCCTAGCAAAATGTTGGGTGTATGCATAGGTGGCAAATTAGCCCACATTTTTGCCCTAGGCATCCTACATGATTATCATACTCTGCCTTCCCACCACCTCTGTTCTGTAGCAAGACGGAAAACAGCAGCAAGTAATTGCTATAAAAATTAGCACAGCACGGGAAAGGGGGAGCGGGTTG
>NW_027053739.1:0-23000 GCF_011386835.1 Chrysemys picta bellii | reverse complement strand
TGCTCTCAGAGTTCAAGTAAATTGGAAAACCAGCATTATACATTGCAAGTAGCACCCTGGGCTGGCAAACAGGATGGAACATGGCAGGTACCATTGCTGGAGCAGATGCTGCATGCCAGGGACCAAGTCACGCTCTCCGCCGCACTGTTACAGCCCCTTGGGAATCAGTGATGAGAATGATGTTAAACCTACCCCGGGCCATTCCACCAGCACAGTATAACCACACCCTGTCCTTCCCCTGGATTGCTCCAACCTGCCTCCTAGAGCAGGTGCTGGGTCGGGGAGACAAGGGATGTGTTCTACATCAGGCACAGAGCCCATATCCCCCCAGTGGCAAAAACCTTTGCAAAACTTTTCAAGATAATGCATCTGCATGTGATTATCCCCTGTCCCCTAGAGAAATACACTGTATTTTAATGAGTCTGCCCTTGCTTGTCTTGATGATCAGAGCTCAGAGGTGCTACAGGGATCCTCTCCCAAATGATGCTATGCCAAACATAAACGCACTTCCATCCTATATTTTGAAATCAAGAAAGACGACATCTCTCCGAAGGTAGGAGTGAACACTATTTCCAGTACAATAAAACTGAAATCTCCTTTTGATAGTTACATCAGGAAATAGCTCTTTTCAGAACACCTTGCCCAAGGCAGAAATTTGCAGAAGTCAACTTGTTGATTATTTGAATCTATAATGCAGCCACGTGGGAACAGAAAGGAGATTGTTCTGAGTCTTTCACATGAATTCTCTCTTACAGTCCATACCTGGGGTGACTTCTGGAGTGGATTATTGCAATGTTCTCTACCATGAGCCACTCAGCCCAAGCACAGCTACTACCAAATGCAGCTGTCCACTGAATTGCAGGGGACATTACACCTAGGAGGACATCTGGGACCATTGAAATGAATGGGAATTTTGCCATAGACTTCAATGAGGCTGAGATTAAATATGTGGGGAGTGATGGTCGAGCATTCTCACTGGGGGTCTCCTACACCTGGAGGTCATTTCCCTGGGCACACATGTCCAAACTCTGAGTTTTCAAGGCACAGCGTAAGGCTCATCTCTTTCTCTGAGTGCCGTGTGGAGGTTTGGTTGTGGCGAGCACGGCGTATTGGAATGCATGTTCATTAACACTTTGTAGAACATCATTCCTTTGCCGAGCAGAGACAATGTCTGCCAAGGCTCAGTCCAATGAAAATAAATCATTTTCTGTGAATCGGATGGGCTTTCAGTGACATGGTCAGCTCAGATGCTCTACTGAGCATTATGTAGAATGTGTTTACATTAGTCTTTTCTCTGATGTTTTTAACTCCATCTTTCCTTGAATTACATAGAGGGGAATTCTACAGCCTCTTTTGAGAGCACTTTTCGCTTGCACATAGATAGATAGCTAGATAGCTAGATAGATAGATAGATAATGTTTTTTAGGATCTGAGATCTGTGAACAGGCAGGAGAGCTCCTTTAGCATTAAAAAATATTTATGGTCATCAATCCTGTACTTCCTTTAAAAGTGGGGGTAGGAAATAGCTTAATAGAAATTTGCTAGAATGTAACTATCTGACCTCTGGTTCAGATTCTCTCTTTAGAAGGAATTTGGTCTGCAGAAGCATTTGGATTTACCGGCCTTTTTATGAAACACTGAATAAACACACAGAAATTGCCAGATTGGATCAGACCTGAGCTCCATCTAGTGTCTTGTCTCTGATAGTGATTAGTACCAGATGTTTCAAAAGAAGGTTTAATAACCTTCAATAGGCAGATGTGGAATAATCAGCCCTTTCCCCCATCTCGCCCTGATCTCTCATAGTTAGAGAAGAGATTGGTTTAAGCCCTGAAGCATAATGTTTAGTATCCCTTAAGCATCCGCATCCACACACCATGCCATATAAAACTGTCAAATCCTTCCAGTTTCTTTGTAGTTCTGCTTAACAGCACTCCTAGGATCTACAGACATTTCCCAACTTCTCAGCTCATCCAGAAGAACAGTTCAGACCAGCAAGGCACTGAGCACATTAGCCCCAATCCAAAGAAACATATAAGCACATGCTTAACTTTAAGCAACTTTAAGAATGTAAGAAGCCCCATTGAAATCAACATGCTTAAAATTCGGGGTGCTCCACTTCAGGAAAGATGGAGATAGATTGGAGACAGCCCAGGGGAGAGCAATAAAAACAATAAAAGGTTTAGAAGCACTGGGGGATGGACTAGATGACCTCTTCAAGCCCTACTTTTCTATGATTCTATGAAAAGATATGCACCTGCTTAAATGTTCTGCTGGACTGAGGGAAGAATGCTCAGATCCATGCAGGATCAAGCCCTAAATGACTTATTGTTCTTTGCTTGGATGCATTTGATGAAAGAAGTCAAGTCCTTCTTCCTTTCTATCTTCTGTAGAAGTGCACGTTAAGCAAGCTGCCTTTGAAGTTGAATAATCATTTTATTTGTTTCAGAGAAGCAGCCGTGTTAGTCTGTATCCGCAAAAAGAAAAGGAGTACTTGTGGCACCTTAGAGACTAACAAATTTATTTGAGCATAAGCTTTCGTGGGCTAAAACCCACTTATTTGTAATATTTGTCTGAATGCCGACTGACTGACATGCTATTTGGCCAAAACCAAAGAGTGTGTAAAGAAATAAATGACATGTGTGTGTATGTACGGCATGTGCATGAATATGTACACACACACACACACACACACACACACACTTTTTCTTGATCTTTGGCCACAAAAAACATACCTGATGATCACACTAGACGTTCACTACCTTTTACATTGCCACGGTGTTATGAATGAGAACCAAGCCATCCCCATAATTTCACAAACTGGAATGTGGTACATGAGCTAAGTACAATTAACAATTATATGATTTGGCAATCACTATTGTGACATGGGGTGAGGAAAGAGGTGCATTGAGGATATTGATATATGATTAAATAGGTTTACAGGCAGTTTCTTATCTCTATAAAGACAGGTTAAAAGATAAATCTATACATAGAATATTTTTTCTTATCATTATAAATATATGTTTCTAAAAATATATTCATTGTTGTTAATTTTCTCAGAAATATTCACCCCTGGCTACACACTTTTTGTCTGATCATTAGAAGTGTACATAAGGTAATTTTTCAGCAGCCAAAGAACAAGAAGCTACAGGATTTAGTCAGCATGGCTGTAGTGTCCAGAAGGGATACATTTAGAAGCTCCATTTTTGAAATATTTTCTCAATGAAAGTATGTGCATAATGTGTTCTAGTTATTCACATCGCAGGGCATTTTTGCATGAAAAGGAGATAGAAGGGAGGAGAGTTGAATTAATAAGAAATTTGTTTCCTATGAATTCTTAAAGGCCTGCCTCTTCCTTTCCTCCTCTGTGGCAAATATCCTAAACTCTGGATTGAGACATGAAGGATTCCATAGGCCAGATGCTTTGAAAATGATATACTCTCTGATTCAGAAACAACCATTAAAAGGAAGAGAGACAAGCTATGGAATAGAGCTGTGGAAAGAAGTGAAAGCATTTGAAGAAAATCAGGGCCCAATTATGACATTTCTGATCAGATTGAATAGACCTTAGTCCCACTGAAATCACTGGGGGCACTCACAGAGTAAGGTGATGTTTGGCATGAATACAGACAGCAGAAAGCGGTATCACTGGGAGCCAAGCGGAGGCATTTACGTATTCCCAATTGAGTTGTGGATTGATAAAGGATATGAGAGAGGGAATGAAAAGATCAGCAGGCATGGGGCGGAGGGAGAGGGGCTGCTGTAATAAACAGGGTCTAGCAAGCCTACCACTCATCTGAGCTCAATTTGTTGGGAAGTGGGTAAAAGGTCATAAAATATTACACTAGCCTGCACCAATGAATGTAGATCAAAAGTTTAGGAAGCGCAGAGAGGCCGGTTACATATAAGCTCACACCTCTCGCTAGGGTCCAACCAGCAACGACTCTCCAAAAGAAGCAGCAATTTCATTGGCATTGCCAGAGTCATGGCCCTGGAGAAGAGGAGAAGATAGGGAACTGCTGTGGAAGAACTTTAGTGGCACTTGCCCTAAGCTAGTCCCATGATAAGGAAAGATTCAGAGGAGGCAGTTCCCCCTCCTTCTGTGACCACTGACATCCTGATGCATTGGGATAGAGGACAGAGCTGCCTTGTACAGCGTGCGCTCCCTTGATGGCTGCAAACTCTCCTCCACTTTTGGAGGGGCAAGAATGCACCCCGAGGTTGCTCCAACGCATGGATTTATGCCACCATGTTCATCAGCACTGGCAGAACCCCAGTGCCACTGGAAAGCACAATCAATAAGAGTGGGGAATAAATCCCAGATCTCAAAGCCCACCAATCACAGTCAGTCTCCAGGCCCCTTCCAACCTCAGATTAACATCCCTCTTTCCCTTTAATCTGGGGCCAGTTCTTATATGCAGTTCAGGTTTGTGCTGCCTGGACTTATCCCCCAGTGCAGGTTCCCTTTGGGCTCGCTGTGCCACTGCAGTGGTAACACCTGACCTGACTAGCAGGCTGTGCAGTCCTTTCCCAAATGGCTGTCCCATCTGCCAATCAGAAGAGAGGCGGGAGCAGGGAGTTAGGGGTGGGTGTGATGGTGCACCCCATAAGGCTTTATGGAAATATGCTTATGAAGATATATATGACATAACTGAAATATATTTTATGCTACATATGCCATGTAACATATCTCTGTAAAGGTTATGATCTACTGAATCTATTTATCCTATTTGTATGCATGTATCATTTTGGTATTCGAAGTTATGAATATTGGCTGTGTACTTGCTTGATTTTTAAGTAGCCTTAGTAAAGCATTTGGTCAGCTTCTTGAGAAAGGAATGTGCAAATTAAGTGCCCAATCAAGAAACACTTAACGAACAATGGATCTTGGAAGGCTCCAATCCACATAAGAAGTCTTCCTGGAGACATTCAAGATAGCATCCGAAGAAGTGGGCTGTAGTCCACGAAAGCTTATGCTCTAATAAATTTGTTAGTCTCTAAGGTGCCACAAGTACTCCTGTTCTTTTTGCGGATACAGACTAACACGGCTGCTACTCTGAAACCTGTCAAGATAGCATGTGGGCAATGGCTTCTGCCTGTAAAAACTGAGTCATGCATGGACATGTGATTTACCCATGTGACTCCAAATCTCCATCTTGGAGCTGGACTTTGCATAGGAGAGAGGAGGGGGTCTTCACCCACATGAGAAAGTCTATTTAAACCCGTGGGAGACCTCCATTTTGCCTTCAGCTGGCTCAAGAGATAGCCTCACAACCCCCAAGGATATCTGAGAGAAACTGGAACAAAGGACAGTAACTACAGGGGGTGTGAGTGATTGCTGGACCCAGACTAGAAGGACACTAGTATGTAAAAGGAAGTTTACTGGAACACCTCTAGGGTGACCAGACAGCAAATGTGAAAAATCGGGACAGGGAGTGGGGGTAATAGGAGCCTATATAAGAAAAAGACCCAAAAATCGGGACTGTCCCTATAAAATCGGGACATCTGGTCACCCTAAACACCTCTGAGGGTGAGGTTTTATCTGTATTCAGTTTTCTTACTGTATTAGGTTTAGACTTGCGTGTTTTATTTTATTTTGCTTGGTAATTCACTTTGTTCTGTCTTTTACTACTTGGAACCACTTAAATCTTACTTTCTGTATTTAATAAATTCACGTTTTTACTTATTAATTAACCTGGAGTATGTATTAATACCAGGGGTGGGGGGGACATCTGTGCATATCTTTCTATCAGTGTTATAGAGGGTGAACAATTTATGAGTTTACCCTGTATAAGCTTTATACAAGGTAAAAACAGATTTATTTGGGGTTCGGACCCCATTGGGAGGTGGGCATCTGAGTGTTAAAGGCAGAAACAATTCTTAAGCTGCTTTCAGTTTAAGCCTACAGCTGTTAGGGGACGTGGTTAAGACCGGGTCTGGGTTTGCAGCAGGCTAGCGGGTCTGGCTCAAACCAGGCAGGGCACTGAAGTCCCAAGCTGCCAGGGCAAGAAATCAGGGGCAGAAGTAGTCTTGGCACATCAGTTGGCAGCCCCAAGGGGGTTTCTGTGATCCAATCCATCAAAATGACAACTATCCATTTATTCCTACTCTTTGCTTTCTGTCTCTTGACCAGTTTTACAGGCACTAATCCACTCAAACCTGCCACCTTAACGTCACTTTCACAACGTTTTTGTGTTTTGGTCATTTTGTTTTGGAAATAAAGTTCCTACAAACCCATGTATTGGGGAGAGGAGCTCAGGCGGCAGCCTGCTGCTTCATCCCTCCCCGGGCTGCAGGGACACATGGAGAGCGCCTCTACAGTGGGAGTGCTGCCTCTTCACTTCTGAGCATCCCCACCAGAGATGTCCCAGAAAAAGGTGGGGGTGCTTGACTCCGCATGCCCCGCCCATACATTGTCTCTGCTCACACCATCCACTGAAAAGCGCCTGGCAGTCTGGATTTGGCCTGGAGATAAAAAACAGATATGTTAGCCCCAGGCTGAACAGATCCCTGTTGCCATGGCAACCAAATGGCCGTTACTTCAGGCTAAGTAAGACACCTGGGGTCAATTAAAAACCTTCTAGAAATCAGTTAAGGAAGGTAGGTTGATTGAGACAGCTCAAGCCAATCAAGGGCTGGCTGGAACCAATTTAAAAAAAAAAGCCTCCCAGTCAGTCAGTTGCACACGTCAGGAGCTGTGTGAGGAGGACGCGCTGTGGGAGAACTGAACAAGTACGGACACCATTGGGCACCAGGGGAGAACCCTGCTGGTACAGCGGCAAAGGGCAGGGAGAGGTAATCCCCCTGCAATTCTCCCCCGCTAGGGGTAGAAAGACCAACTTGCAGGGTCTAGCTTGTTGCCTTCATGCCCAAAGAGGCCACTAGAGACTAAGAGATTTACCCCCCTCCTTTAGCCGATGATGAGAGTGGCTAAATCAGACCACAGTATGTCCCTGAAGTAAGGGGACTAGACTGAGAACTGTAGTGAGCCACTGAGGTGAACACAGAGAACCGGAAGTTACCAGTCCCCTAATAAGTGCTAATTTATGAGAGGGTGCACGTGTATATCACATCACAAAATAACTAAGTTAGAAGAATGTCAAAAGTTAAATGTGGGCTGATCTACATAAAGAATAACAGCCAGCTTCTTCTGCCAGTTACTCCTATAGCGCAAGTGGGAGAGGGGGCATGTGCTACGGACCCAAAGATCCTAGATTTAAACTCTGACCATGACCAGGCAGGAAAAAATATAATGTGTGCTCATATAATCCCACTGCAACTGGCCCCACGGTGCTGAAATGAGGGTGCATGTTACACTCCCCAGGATCAGGCTTTGCTGCCTTCCAGGAGAAATTCATTCCTT
Organism: Chrysemys picta bellii; assembly: GCF_011386835.1. Taxonomy (NCBI): domain Eukaryota; kingdom Metazoa; phylum Chordata; order Testudines; family Emydidae; genus Chrysemys; species Chrysemys picta. The sequence goes on along the minus strand of NW_027053739.1, from coordinate 15,637 downwards.
GAGTTCTGACCTGTCCTTATGGAGTTTCCTGCAGGTGGGGTCTCCACCACTCTTGAGCTGCAGGAAGGGCACTCAGCACGGGCCCACTCTGCCCAAAGACCCTGCTGTGTGAGCTCTATTGGATCCCTCACCCTGTGTTTTAAAAAGAGGAGATCCTATAGCTCACCTTCAATTGATTAACCAAAATAAAGCGGGAAAACAAACAAACAAACAATGACTCAAACAACATCTCAAACTACCACTAAATTTGCTATTTCACAATATAAAACCATGTCTAGAACTATGTTTATTCCAGCGTCCTCCTATAAGAACAATTGTAATAGTGACATTTCCTAAGTTTTGGGTTTAACTTTTTACATTCTTCTAACATAGTTATTTTGTGATGTGATATACAGGTGCGCCCTTTCATAAATTAGCACTTTTTAGGGGACTGGATGTTTCACCACATTGCTAATGGGCTGCAGAGCCTTTCACTGTGAGGTGACGGGGTGAATACAGCCCAGCCCAGTAGGGACTGAACGTTGATCCCTGCTAATGGATGTTTAGTGGCATCCAAGAGTTTGGTGCATCTCAGTTCCAGCTCCCACGTTCCAAACTCACCACCACGCTGTGCACTCATGGAAGGCTTGGCAGAGAGTCCAAGACCTGCCTGGGCCATGGCTACTGAACTGCCTCCTGTTGCCCCAGAGAGTGAGAAGCCGGATCACACGCTCAAAGAGCCTAGGTGCACACCTGCTTGTGCACACCAAGTGATGAGCACTGTATAAATAGCGCAGATTAAGTGATGTGCTAAAGCTAGAACCTCAGTGTACTTCAGTGGGAGCTTTGTGCATGGAGCAGCTGCAGAATTAGAGCCACAGAATTCGCTCCAGGACTAAGAGGGGTTGTTGTCTGCAGATCTGAAATGAAGACGTGCAGCAAACCTGTCGAGTAAGAAGGGTCATTCGTACACAGTCACTTCACTGAGGACTCTACTGCTTTTACCTTACCAGCTTTCAGAAGTTCCAGTTCACTTTTCTGGGATGAAGCAGCTACTGCAACTCTGCTTTGGTTCCTACGAAGGCAGTTGCTGAAGTGAAGAGAGAAGGATGCTGCATGAGCTGACCCCTGGCTAGAAGAGACTGGGGCAAGGCGTGAAACTAAAAGTTGTGAGAAATCACATGACTGGGGAAATGGAAAGGAAAATTCCACTGCAAGCAAGGCCCTCTCCTTCCTGAGTGGAACAGGAGCACTGACTCTCCCAACACCCCTCCAGGAAACTCGGGTGATGAGTCCAACACATCCTGGAGGTGGTGAACCCAGCTTGGAAGGGGAGATACCACCAGGGGAAGAAACAAACATCCACACGCTAATGCTACACCAACATCCCTTTACGTGGGAACCAATCCCAATGGCCCTTAGTTGGGACAGGGAGAGGAAAGCACCTGACATTGACCTTATCTACAGCTACCCCACAGTGCAGTACACTGCCACCAGCTCCCTCCAGGCTTAGCACCACCTGTCTGAGCAGCACCCATGCATGGAGCATGAGGCACCTTACCCCAAAAAGCCTGTGAGGCAGGCAGGAGCAAAACCTACCCCACAACGAGCTTCCCCAGGGCAGAGGCAATCCTGTCTGCCTGTGCCTGGGAGGTTCTGCAGGGAATTGGACAATCAAAACAGGTCAACACATGACAGGCCCAAAGGCAGTTGGGGAAGGGAATGTCCTTTGGGGGGGGTCTGCTCCCAAGCCTATGGGTGGTGGATGGTGATCAAAGCTAGAGCCCCTCTGCCAGGCATGGCCAGAGTAGGTCCACAAAAGGAGGTGGCGAAGTGAGAGAAGTTAAACCTGCACCATTCAGCCTGGAGGCTCCGTCTTAGACTTCCCTCTCTTGGTGAAGTTGTGGGTGCTTCACACATCAGATCAAGAGCTGTAACTAAGCATTTTAGTGCCCAGGGTAAGGAAACATATTTGCATCCCCTAGATGTGACATGTTTCAAATCCTCCCTTTCTGGGATGTGGAGAAGGGATTTGAACTTGGGTCTTCCTACACCAATGCTCTAACCAGCAGGCACCAGAGTCATTCTGAAACTCTCTTCTGGCTCAACAATTAGCCCTTGTCATTCATAATGGCTCAGACAGGAAGAATGACTCCACAGAGCAGTGATTACTGCTCTCTCGGAGGAGGTCAGAGACCCAATTTGACGAAATTCATTCATCTCCCAGGCATAGCAGCTGACCTGAGTTGGGCATCTGAGTGTTAAAGGCAGAAACAATTCTTAAGCTCTCTTCATGTGTCATTATATAATGCCCGCATCTGTAATTTTCACTCCATGCATCTGAAGAAGTGGTTTTTTTTTACCCATGAAAGCTTATGCCCAAATAAATCTGTTAGTCTTTAAGGTGCCACCAGACTCCTTCTCGTTTTTGAGGATGGGGTTCTGTATCCTGGGAAGCAGTGTCTTTGAAAATGATTTGGTGGTCATGGTGGATAATCAGCTGAACTGGAGCTCCCAATGTGATGTTGTGGTCAAAAAGGGCTAAAGTGATCCTGGGATGCGTAAACAGGTGAATATTGAGTAGGAGTACAGAGTTTATTTTACCTCTCTATTTGGCCCTGGTGCAACTGCTACTGAAATCCTCTGTCCAGTCTGGTGCCCACAATTCAAGAATGATGTTGATAAATTGGAGAGGTTTCAGAGAAGAATCAGAAGAATGATTAAAGGATTAGAAAACCTGCCTTATAGTGAGACATTCAAGGAGCTCAATCTATTTAGCATAACAAAGAGAAGGTTAAGGGGTGGCTGGATTACAGTTTTAAGTACCTAAATGGGGAACAAATATTTAATAATGGGAACTTCACTTTATCAGAGAAAAGTATAAACATGATCCAATGGCTGGAAGTTGAAACTAGACAAATTCTGACTGGAAATAAAGTGTAAATTTTTTAACAGTGAGAGTAATTAACCATTGGAACAATTTACCAAGTTTCATGGTGGATTCTCCATTGCTGACAGTTTTTAAATCAAGTTTGGATGCTTAATTCTGGGGACATTCTCTGGCACGTGTTACACAGAAGAATGGATTAGATTATCACAATGGTCCCTTCTGGCCTTGGAATATATGAATCTATGAGTTAAAACTCCTCGTGGCAAAGCTCTTGGGTTCAGTGGAACACACAATCCTTCACACCCTGCCAAGGTGCAGTTCCAGGAAAGGCACATTTGTACTGGAGATTAATAAAAATGTTTATCTGACTGAGCAACTTAGTATGGTAGAGCAGTAGTGATGTCTCAGTTAAAGTTTCCACTAAAATGGGCTTCAACTTGGTGATTTTTGTGTTTGTTAAAGAAAAATTATGTATTCATTCCCACTTTTTCAGGATAAAATTTCTGAGTGAAGCTTGAGTTTTCTTTGGATTTTTAAGTAAATCTATTAAGTAGTTGGCAAGATCTAATCAGATAAAAACTGGCTTAAAAAAACAACAACAACCAAGGAGCTGATGAAAAAGATTATCTCTAAAAAGAGACTCATGGATTTGCATACTCCTATGTCTAAAAAATGCAGAGTGTTTAAAATCAGAAATGTATACATAGTGAGCATTTTGGGGGTCTCACTGGTGCTATGTAATTATTTTGTTAAAATATTGGCATTATTTATCCTAAATTAATCCACATAAACTGATGTAATCCAACAGGGAAAGTGGTTTACATGACTACTTCCATTGGGTCCAGTATGCAGATGCCTTTCTGAACAGTTCAGGAGTGGAATACTATATTGCCTTTTGTCATATGCCCCCCTAATGTTCTCCACATCTGAATCTTGTGGCTTATATGAGGCATGGGGCTAATATGATGCATGGGGAATGGGTTTTGCTAGTCATGGTGCTTTTGTATTGAATTGAAGAAAATCTTCAAACCTAAGCATGAGTGAATTCACAAAACTGTGCAGAAGAGATGGAGGTCAAGAACAGGGGAGGGAGTTTAGTCTGATATGGTAATGGTAGTGGCATCGAATAGGTAGAAGGAGGTGCTGAAAGGTTGGGATCCCTACTGGGGACAGAGTTAAATTTGCAGTTTTCTGAGGTGTATGGGGATTGTGGAAGGGTTAAGATGTGTGTCTCTGGTTGGAGGAAAAGCGGTTGTACAGTGTTCATCTTAACTTTTCAGTTCTTTGCTTTTCAAGTTTTGTGTTAGCTGTGTTTTCTGTAGATCATCCAGTGAGCATGCTCTGATCTCAGCCCCTGCCTCCTCAGGTCGCAGATCCACGCACTCCACATGTGCTGCCCTGAAAGGGCTAGATGCCATCAGCCCCTCCTCCCCAATTCCTGCTGCTGTCTTCATGGTGCTTCTGGAGAGAAGGGGGCAAGAAATTAATGTGAAACAAAAAGTATTTGTCTAAAAAAAATAAAGGAGCCGGATCTAATGGGTGGGTTTAGCCACATATGCCTTTCCTTGCCAGTTACCATTGTATTTTCTCCTGTAAGTTATTATTCAGAATTTACAACATGACCTCCGAAATAACAAAAGTTTCTGTTTGGGAATCCCTGTCTTCAGAAAGCTGTTCAGATCAGATGTTCATTTTGTGTTCCAGGGAAGGGGAAAGCTTTTCACAAGCTCCTTTGTAAGCCAAAGCTGAGTGATGTCCTGGAAATCAGCCAAGAAAGTCTAAAGAATGGAACTCCTGAGACATTTGGAGATTTACTCTGGTATTTCCCAAGGAAACTGATGGCTCAGCTTCCCGGGACATACTGGAGACAGCAAAGCCTGTGGAGGTCACCACCGAGCTGATCAACTACTACAGGAAAGCCTATGATCAGAAGATAGTCATGGCGGTGCTGAGAGCCATCAACCTGAGGGATCTGTTGGAAAGACTCATCAATGCAGCAAAGGCTGGTGAGACTCTGCCAATGGAGAGGACAGTGGGCAGTAGCTGGCTAGAAATAATGTATCCATGGTGGGTGTCCTGAGTGTTGGTCGAACTATTGTGTGTTTGAAGGAGGAAGGGAAGGGAAGGTTACTTCACTGACCGAGGTGTTGGCTCTTTCAGTCCTGGCCAAGCTGATCACGACTCTCTTTCATAAGCCAGGAAAATCATGGGTCAGATTCACAAGTCTGGAGTCAAGAATTCTTTCAGGTGCCCAGAACCTCTTGATGAGTGAATGTAGTGAACTCCTGGAATGCAGGCAGGCTGTTGATTGGTGGGTGCTGGTGGAGTGGCTATTTGAGAAAGTTTCCCAAGTGTGTATGGTCTTTTCAGTGCAGTAGGATGACAGCTTTTTGCAGTGCTTGGTGCTGGATTTTGTTGCAGGTTGTAGGCCCCTTAGGCCTGATGAAGCAGTTTACCACCCTGGATAGCTTGTTGGGGCAGGATTTGGAAACCTGTCTTGTTACCCGGGGTTCTGTCAACCCAAAGCTCTTGGTAACTTTGACTCTGTGTAAGGTGGTGTCAGGAAATAAACCAGGGGAGACACGGCCGTCCGACCGATAGATGGCCGGCACAAACAGGACAACACAAGAGTGCTTTCACTTAAAGCTAAACTTAGACTCAAGCACTTACACACGTCCGCAACAGGTTTAGTAAAACACCCCCAACCCTTGATAATTACTAAAGCAGAGTGTGGCTCTCCAGTGACACAGCGGCAGGCTTCCGGTGGCCAAATCTTCCGTCTGCCAGTGGGGACTGCAAGAAGTATCCAGAGGGAGAGTCCAAAACGAGTTCAAAAGAGTCCCCAAACAAGTCTAACTACCTCAAACTTTCCCCCCTTTTATACATTAGTAATAGAATGACATGTCCCTTAAAGAAAATTTGCTAAGTAAGCAGTTTCAATGGTCAAGCAAGAGGCTCCTTCTGATTATTGATTAACTAGGTGTGGGTTTTTCCAGAGTTTGCAGCCTTGAGACCCCAATAGACGTTCCTGGGACACATCCTGCTCTTTTAAAATGCAGGTATCAGCAACTTCAACACAATTCTTATCAGGAAGGATGTGGGGTCAAGCTGCCCTTTCTGTAGCACCCCAAACCCCCTCCCCTCCTGCCATGGTCAAGCTGAGACTGCTGAATAGGCTGCTTTTAACAATAAGCCGTAGTGGTTTCAGGCACTTTACTGAATTGGCAAAATCTCCCCGTACAGTCTGGAGACTGATAGGAAGTTTCTCTTGATCTGTAACTTGGAGGAATTCTTTCTGTCTGATGAAGCATTTTTTTTTCTCCCACTGGTGCTGAATTTCTGACCCTCTCTCTTCATCTGCAACAGGCTGTTAGAAAACCAAGGAAACCTGTGTGGGTGATGGGGAGGAAGGCGTTTTTACTGGTATAGCTTGTTTTCTTCAGGGACGGGCTATAGTAGTAACAGCCCAGCTTCATCAGTATAGCTGCATCTGCAAGAGGAGCACTTTGTGAGTATACTGTAGCAGTATCGCTGCCTACCGGTAAAGCACTCCTCGGGTAGACATGGCTTCAGAACTGCTAATGGAGACAACAGTCCCTACCATTGAGCTTGACCTCACTATAGATTAGTGCTGAACATGGGCTTCTGAAATGGTTCCTCCCACGTCCAACAGAACAAATTCCCTCTTGTTATTCCCTCAACCCCTTATTGTGAAGGTCTGTTAATTGCTTTCTGTGTAATAACCACTCCCACCTCATCTAAACACTCGGAGCGCGGCTTGTATGCTGGCAAGCTGTTCCTGAGTGGCCCAGGTGGTAGTTACAGCAGCAAAGGATTGTGAGGCGCCCAAAGTTACAGGGCAGGGGTGACATGACCCCACACTCTGGATTGCATTCTGGAAGTCACATGGAATAGCTTTAAAAAGAGCTCCTTGTGCTGTGTGAATTAGATTCATGTTTGTTGTTACTTTATTTTCCTGTTGAGATTCTGATCCAGTTAACACCATTGTAGTTAAATTAAACAGCATGGTAGGCTGATTAGGAGACACAATGATCTGATTTCACAAATTGTAATGGAGGTTACACATGCAGTGATGTTCTTTCCCTCTTGATCGGGATGCATACAACCAGCAGAGTGATTCACTCCTTTAACAGGAGAAGAGAGGGCATGTTGACATCCATCACTCAAAATGTACAGTAATACCCATTGGAAGGAATCATTTGAATTATTCCTACACTGGGTTCTAAATTAACAGGAGCTATTCAAGCAAATTTTATGATACAACAGGAGATTTCCAAGTAATGAAATCTTTATTATTGAATCCAGCTCTCTTTACAGCTCTCCAAGGCCAGACAAACAGCCAACTTCACCCCGATTGACCAGTTTCTTACAGGGATTGCAGGAGATGTGGGTTTTGGGGAGGGATCTGAATGAGAAAAGAGGGTAATGGCTTTGCAGACCAGCACAGGAAAAGCATGTCATAAGTAGGGGGTTGAGTGGGGAAAACAGGCAAATATAGAGACAATCTTGGCAATTAAGCAGCAGGTGATAAGCACAGCAGTTGAAACAGTTTCACTTTTCACTTCTCCCAGGCAGTCATTTCTCCTTCCAAAACAACGTGAAGATAAGCAAGATAAGTTCAAAGTCTGGACTACAGCACAATGTGCAATGCAGCTTCTTTAACGAATTCCCAGTGGCAATCTCACTCCCCCATCCCTTCTCTTCTGCTAGATTTTACTCTCATAGATCTGCATAAGTATCATCGCTGTGTTTTGCAATTTCCATTCTCTCTCTCCAGTCACACAAGCACAGGGCTGTGATAATGCCAGGGCAGGTAAATTCCAGCAGAACAGAGATGGAATTGGATAAGTACTTGGTGTGGGGGGGTTGCTTTGAGATTTAAGCGAACTGCTCAGGTTTGTGGATATGATAGTGGAGAATGGGGGGGGGGGAGGGTTGCTTTGAGTTGTGAGCGCATTAGAGAGAGGTGCTAGTTCCCAAGAGAAAACATTTTGGGTTGTTTGTTTGCAGGTGCAGATTCCTGATTTTTTTCTGCTCCAGGAGTCAGCTCAGGTAATGTCTGAGGAGGCAGTGCAATATCATCTGCTGGAAACCCTGGAAGATCTGGGGCAGAAGGGGTCTGGGAGTTCAAGTTCACACTGAATACAATCAAAGTAGAAGGTGGTTATAACTCAGCTTTCTGGGACATACTGGAAACAGCAAAGCCTGTGGATGTCACCAATGAGATGATCTACTACTATAGGAAAGCCTATGATCAGAAGATAGTCATGGAGGTGCTGAGAGCCATCAACCTGAGGGATCTATCGGAGAGACTCATCGATGCAGCAAAGGCTGGTAAGAATCTACCAATGGAGAGGACAGTGGGCACTGGCTGGCTAGAACAAATGTATCCAGGGTGGGTGTCTTCAGTGCTGGTCGAACTATTCTGTGTTTGAAGGAGGAAGGGAAGGGAAGGTTAATTCTCTGAACGAGGTGTTGGCTATTTCAGACCTGATGAAGTTGATCATTTCTCTCTTTCACAAGCCAGCAAGTGTATGGGTCAGATTCACAAGTCTTGAGTCAAGATTTCTTTTGGGTGTCCAGAACCTCTTGATGAGTGAATGTAGAGAACTCCAGGAATGCAGTTAGGCTGTTGATTGGTGGGTGCCGGTGAAGTGGGTATTGAGAAAGCTTCCCAAGTGTGCATGACCTTTTCAGCGCAGTACGATGATAACTTTTTGCAGTGCTTGGTGCTGGATTCTGTTGCAGGTTGTAGGTCATCAGTCCTGATGAAGCAATTTACCACCTTTGATAGCTCCTTGGGGCAGGATTTGGCAACTTCAGTGGAGGCTAAGAAGTTTCACTTGGCCTGTAATACAGCCTCAGCTAACGCTTGGAGGAATTCATTGTGTTTTATCCTATCTGACTCAGTGTTTGTTTTCTGCCATGGGTGCTTGAATTTCTGCCCCTCTCCCTTCATCTGACACATCTGACCACATACAAAATGTTGGGGGAGTTACACATGGCGTGATGCTCTTCCCACCCTGGATGCTATTCATACACCCAGCAGAGTTATGTGCCATTAACGGAAGGGGCAAACTGGGGGAAATTGGAGAGCAGGATGTACAAATTTTACTATCACAATCATTCCCTTTTCTGTTAGAAGGAAACGTTGGATGGTGCCACTATTGTCCCTGCTCTTTTCTTCTGTGTTCTTCTCACCTAGGGTGACCAGATGTCCCGATTTTATAGGGACAGTCCCGATTTTTGGGTCTTTTTCTTATATAGGCCCCTATTACCCCCCCATCCCCTGTCCCGATTTTTCACATTTGCTGTCCTATTCTCACCTGATAGATTTTGTTCCAATGGCCTGACTTAGTTTTGTCTTGGTTTCAGGAAGGACCAGTGTAGTGTTTTGTGGGCGGGTTTCCATTTGGGATTGAAAGCGAATGTGCAGCAACTCTTGTTTGCATGACTGGAGGGAGCGCTAGGCAAGAAGGGAGGGGGTTGATGTGAGGTGAGTGCTTTAGAGCCCTTTAGTTTCAGTTTTGCTCTGATTATTCCGCTATTTTTTTTCTGTGAACCATTTCCTGGTTTTGTCTCTCCTCTCGCAGGCTGCTCAGAGAGCTGAGGAAGGAGATGCCATGGAGAAAGCAGTGAGCGATTGCTTACATGACATTCTTGAAGAGCTGACAAAGGATGAGCTCAAGAAATTCAAGTTCAAACTGAACAAATTTAAGCTGAAGAGCAACTATGACAATATCCCCATGGGTAAATTAGAGGACTCATCACCTGTGGACATGACTCAATCCCTGCTCAGCTACTATGGAGAGGACTATGGGGCGGAAGTGACAGTGAATGTGCTGAAATCTATAAACAGGAGAGATCTGGCTCAGAAACTCTCTGAGACACTGAGACCTGGTAAGAAATAACCTAGGGAGAGCTCTGCCCTGCACAGTGTGTGCGTGTGGGGGCAGGGAGGAGGAATTGTATCTCCTTCTCTGCAACTTTGATTTTCAACATTTGCTCTTTTTTTAATAATATTTATGGACATAAATAACTATTTGCTTTGTGCTGAGGTGACGGCCGCCATCTTGGCTAACATACTGGGGACCAACCCGTGGACCTCCAGTGCTAAAAGCACAAACTGCCAAAGCTTCATAAAATGGAGCTGTAACAGTCTGAGAGAGCAGGCAGAGAGGTGAGACGTGTAACACACATTCACTAGTGAGTTACACTGACACTGTGCTCCACCCTCTACACTGCACAGAGAGGCAGGGATGGTCCTACCCCAAAAAGTGTGAGAGAGAACATTTCCCAGCCAAAGCAGGAGCATTATTAGAAATGACAGAAGAGAACAGAAATCGCCCAGATTTTAACCTGTCAATCTTTAATTCAGAGCCAGGTTTCACTCATTTTCTGACTCCACTTCCTGGTTCCAATTATACCTCCAAAGACTTGCAGGTGCTTAACTTTACACACAATGATTCCAGCTCAGAACTGAACTAGTGCTGCAAAGTCTTGTAACTGTACCATTAGTCATACAATATTTTGTGTTTTCGTAAAGCCCCTGCTTCTTGAGTCATGTGATTATATGACTCAATTTTGTTTAAAATATAAAGTACAGTTCTAATTCTCATGACTGCAAAGAAAATCTACAAAGTATAAACAATAAATGCTCCAAAAGGCCAATTAAAATGTTTTTTTTTTAATCTCATGTTTTTAAGACAGACAATTATGATTTTTGAGGGGCCTGACTCAATTTGTAAATGCTTTGGTTTGGCAACATTGCAGTGCTTAAGCACATGTTTAACTTAACATACTGACATACAATTGACTTCAGCAGCATTACTTACAGCAGTGGTTCTCAACCTTGGGCCACGGCTTGTTCAGGGTAAACCCCTGGCGGGCCGCGAGATGCTTTACCTGAGTGTCCGGAGGTACCACTGCTCACAGCTCCCGGGCCAATGGCAGCTGCGGAAAGTTGCTGTGCCCATAATTCTGATCTATGATGCAGTGGGGCTCCTGGAGCAAGATTTATCTTTGTTCCTGGGAAATTCCACTGTGGGGACAGTGTTGAGTGGAACAATAATAATAATAATTAATAATAGTATTTCTTTATTTGTATTGGGTCCCATGAGATTAGGAGTTGAGAATTCTACTCCCAGCAACCCCATAGCACTTGTTAGAGTATTATTTTAAAGAGGAACCAGACTGACCTTTCCTCATTCCCACTTTGTTCCTATTCACTTGCATTGGAAGGAGAATCAATAGGTCTCTATCAACTCAGAAAGTAAATTGAATTAATTGCGTTCCAATAATCTCTCTTTTCATTTCTCTTGTTAGATGGTTTAACTCCAGTGCCATAACTTCAGCAACCCCCAAAGCCAGGGGACAAAGACCGTCCCAAAGGTATTTTCCTCTTACATCCCTTTGATTTTACCTTTACTTAGCACTTCTAGTTAAAAAAAATGCAACACTGGTAGGTTTTAAATCCTGAACCAGACCATGGAGTAGCTGTTCTAGAAACTCTGACGCTTCTCAGGGGTACCAGGGCTGTGAGGCACCTTGTTACCACCTGCCCTTAGTGTGAGGAAACCTTGTCTGTGCCAGCCAGAGGCCAGCTGGGCTGTCCCTTTGCAGGTTAGCAATAGGCACACGCCAACCCCTGAGGCTTCTGAGTGTCCATCTCTAGTGTCCAGCTCCTGATCCACTGGACACTCACAGAATTCCCAGATCCTCTGTCCCCCAAAGGCACAGAACAGCACCGCTTACAAGTTACGCTATAGAACATAGCTCCACTTAACACACAGCACTTAGATTGGTTTACAGAGAAAGCAAGTCCTGCTAGTGAAGGACGACCTTTAAAGGTTCCTTCCAGTTCTAGGAGATAGGATATCTCCATTAATTAATGAATGTATTTATTTAAGTTCACGTTTATTTAACAAAGAATAGAGATTCAAATGGTTGCAAAGAGAAACATTGGAAACAAAGGGTTATCTATAAAATAAGATAGCAACTCGCTTAACCCGAACTTAACTACCAAGACATTATGTCATAAGAGCAAAACCTCACTCAAAATCCCTCCAGCATATTACAGCCAGCTGAGATCTTTCATTCATGAAGCAAGTCCATGGTCAGTTTACTTCATACGTGAAAGATATTTTGTCTCTCTTGGCATTCTCCTGACATACCAAACTAATTCTTTAACCTTAGATATAAACCAAACACCATCTTGCTGTCCACTCCTTCCTGTAGACTTTGTGATCTCTTCCTGATTTTGCAAAGTTGATTAGCTGGTGATGCCATATGTAAATAGACTTCCATTGTAAAACACACAATACACAATGGAGAACCAGGAAGGTAAGTGTCTCCTATCCCTTGTCTGAACAGACCTGTCCTCGCTTACAGACAACCCCCCAACCTAAAGCAAATACTCACCAGCAACCACACATCACTGAACAAAACCACTAACCCAGGAACCTATCCTTGTAACAAACCCCGATGCCAACTCTGTCCACATATCTATTCAAGTGACATCATCATAGGACCTAATCACATCAGCCATACCATCAGGGGCTCGTTCACCTGCACATCTACCAATGTGATATATGCCATCATGTGCCAGCAATGCCCCTCTGCCATGTACATTGGCCAAACCGGACAGTCTCTACGCAAAAGAATTAATGGACACAAATCTGACATCAGGAATCAAAATACTCAAAAACCAGTGGGAGAACACTTTAACCTGTCTGGTCATTCAGTGACAGACCTGCGGGTGGCTATATTACAACAGAAAAACTTCAAAAACAGACTCCAAAGAGAGACTGGTGAGCTAGAATTGATATGCAAACTAGACACAATCAACTCCGGTTTGAATAAGGACTGGGAATGTCTGAGCCATTACAAACATTGACTCTATCTCCCCTTGTAAGTATTCTCACACTTATTATCAAACTGTCTGTACTGGGCTAGCTTGATTATCACTTCAAAAGTTGTTGTTTTTTTTTTTTTTTCTCTTAATTAATTGGCCTCTCAGAGTTGGTAAGACAACTCCCACCTGTTTATGCTCTCTGTATGTGTGTATATATATCTCCTCAATATATGTTCCATTCTATATGCATCCGAAGAAGTGGGCTGTAGTCCACGAAAGCTTATGCTCTAATAAATTTGTTAGTCTCTAAGGTGCCACAAGTACTCCTGTTCTTCTTTTTGAACAGAACCTGTTTATCACTTTCTAGTGACCTGGCTTACATACCTTCAAGAACTCAGTTTTGGGGATACATATGTAGGCACCCTTTACTAGATCAGCCTCTGAACTTAATTGGGATCAGCCTTGGAGATTACACCTCCCATGATGCCTTGGGAAAGAGGCAAAGAGACTTCTAGGGATCAATGCAGGGAGAACATGGGGTGGGCTCCATTTTGGAGAGGAGCTGAGCTCCCTTTATGGAGCTCTGTCCAAACCAGGAGCTGCTGCTAAACTCTTGCTAGAAAGCCAGAAGCTGCTGCTGAGGGTCTGCTGGGGCTTTGATCAAGCAGGAATCTTGCCTGGAGCTACTGAAAATAGCCAAGTCAGTTACAAATGCTCTAGCAAGTGTTTGTAACCCATTTAACACCTTGTGACCCAGTTCAGTGATCTCATGAGTTGGTAAGCGTGTCAACTCTGGTTTGCTGGAAAACATCTGTTTGTAACTTTGCAGCACTGATAATATTTCTGCCCTTTCAACTGGTGATAACGTAATGTAGATGTCAATGTTTTCCAGAGTGTAATTATCTTGGCATCCAGCCATGAAAGCAGTGAGGTGACATTCCTCAGTTTCCCCTTCCACACAACAGACCAGGTTTATTATGGTTTCTCTGCTGTGACAAGCTCTAAGTCTGCTTACAAGTATTAGTTGTGAAGCAGCATCGCCATGAGAGTCCATAACATACTGTGTGTTCATAATTACCTCGTATTATTTCCAAGGATTCTTTCTAAAACTTGTGCACTTTGTACTTCTGACATTACCATCAGGTTTTCTATCACAACTGAGCCTTTACAAGCCTTTTCATCATATAACACACCCTCTGTTTAGACAGTCGGTGGGTTTGTTTGTTCAGTATCCTTCCTGAACCTTGGCACATAATTAGCTGCTGGCTTTTCCTTTACTTCAGCATTCCCCTTAGCACAGGCTTTTAATTCAATCACATCTTTGTGGATTTGGTATTTCAGGGTCCAGTAAGGTAAGGATGCAAAGGAATCCTGCATAATGACAGGCCCATTATGGGCTGTGCAGATGCAAAAACCCCACTTCCCTCTTGGGGTTAACTTGTGGCCCTCACCCTCAGGACTGAGTCCTCCCACCCTGCAGCCTTTTCTGGAGGGTTGTGACTTGAGCTCCCTTGGTTAAGAGATTCTACCTGCTGATTAGCTGTGAATGTGTCTGACAGCACCTCTCAGCCACTTCCTTTGTGTTAAAAGAAGAACAGGAGGACTTGTGGCACCTTAGAGACTAACAAATTTATTAGAGCATAAGCTTTCGTGGACTACAGCCCACTTCTTCGGATGCATATAGAATGGAACATATATTGAGGAGATATATATACACACATACAGAGAGCATAAACAGGTGGGAGTTGTCTTACCACCTCTGAGAGGCCAATTAATTAAGAGAAAAAAAACTTTTGAAGTGATAATCAAGCTAGCCTAGTACAGACAGACAGTTAGATAACAAGTGTGAGAATACTTACAAGGGGAGACAGATTCAATGTCTGTAATGGCTCAGCCATTCCCAGTCCTTATTTAAACCGGAGTTGATTGTGTCTAGTTTGCATATCAATTCTAGCTCAGCAGTTTCTCGTTGGAGTCTGTTTTTGAAGTTTTTCTGTTGTAATATAGCCACCCGCAGGTCTGTCACTGAATGACCAGACAGGTTAAAGTGTTCTCCCACTGGTTTTTGAGTATTTTGATTCCTGATGTCAGATTTGTGTCCATTAATTCTTTTGCGTAGAGACTGTCCGGTTTGGCCAATGTACATGGCAGAGGGGCATTGCTGGCACATGATGGCATATATCACATTGGTAGATGTGCAGGTGAACGAGCCCCTGATGGTATGGCTGATGTGATTAGGTCCTATGATGATGTCACTGGAATAGATATGTGGACAGAGTTGACATCGGGGTTTGTTACAAGGATAGGTTCCTGGGTTATTGGTTTTGTTCAGTGATGTGTGGTTGCTGGTGAGTATTTGCTTTAGGTTGGGGGGTTGTCTGTAAGCGAGGACAGGTCTGTCTCCCAAGATCTGTGAGAGTAAAGGATCATCTTTCAGGATAGGTTGTAGATCTCTGATGATGCGCTGGAGAGGTTTTAGTTGGGGGCTGAAGGTGACAGCTAGTGGTGTTCTGTTATTTTCTTTGTTGGGCCTGTCTTGTAGGAGGTGACTTCTGGGTACTCGTCTGGCTCTGTCAATCTGTTTTTTCACTTCAGCAGGTGGGTATTGTAGTTTTAAGAATGCTTGATAGAGATCTTGTAGGTGCTTGTCTCTATCCGAGGGATTGGAGCAAATGTTATCCAGGAGGGGGAAGCTTCCTCCCCCCATCAGCAAAGTAATTTGCATTTTCACAGACACACAGCTGACTCTTTGCATGCTCAGCCTGCTGGCTCTTTGGTTTTAAAGCCATAGTCCTTGCAGACTCAAAGACTGGGTTCTGTATTAAAGAGATGCAGTCAATTTCCACCAGCATGTCAAAACTGGGATTTGGAGTGGAGGCTTGTCTGTCACCCTT
>NW_027053738.1:0-23000 GCF_011386835.1 Chrysemys picta bellii | reverse complement strand
GGGATCAACAGCAGGTGAAGGTGACTGAGTAGGTGATTCCCCTGTGTATGTGTTGGAGATAATGTGATCTGGATCACTTGGTAGTTTGGGTCCATTCAAACGCACTGAGCGCTAATAGAATGCAAGGTCATACATCTGTGACTCTGAGAAGGATTTATGTGTTGTAATGGACAAGCAACTCATCATGGGATCCCAGTGCGATGTGGCCAAAACAATCCTTGGTTGTATATACAGGAGAATAAGGATGAGAAATAGGGCACTGGTTTTATCTGTGTATTCAACATTGTTCAGATCACTACCGGAATCTTGCATACAGTAGTGTTGTCCACATTTTAAGATTAACAGTGAAAAATTGGATGGGGGCAGAGAAATGCTACCAAAAAAAGAAGAGCTGAAAAAATGCCTTACCGTCAGAGACAAGAGCTCGATCTGTTCAATTTATCAAAAAGAAGGTCAAGAGGTGATTTGATTATGGTGCATAAATACCTTCACAAAGAGAAAATATTGGGTACTCAAGGGCTCTTTAGGCTAGCAGAGAAAGACATAACCAGAGCCAATGGCTGAAAGTTAATGCCAGAGAAATTGAAATAAGGGACAAATTTGAAATAGGTGATTAAACATTGGAACAAAGTACCAAGGGAAATGATGGATTCTCCACCCCACATGGAGTCAGTACCGGATTTACCATGGAGCCAGGCCCAAGCTCAGAAGGGGGCCCATAACACTCGCTTCCTCCCCTCTCACAGCCTCCCAGCAGTAGCAGGGATCCAGTATGGGAGCTCAGAACCCAATGGGCCCTGGGAGCTGCAGTTCCTTGGCCAGCTCCTGCCTAGAGAGCCTGCCCTGGAGCAGAGAAGGAACTACATTTCCCAGTATCAGAGGAGTAGCTGTGATAGTCTGGATCCATAAAAAGCAACAGAGTCCTGTGGCACCTTTAAGACTAACAGATGTATTGGAGCATCGCATTGCATGCATCCAACGAAGTGGGCATTCACCCACAAAAGCTTATGCTCCAATGCATCTGTTAGTCTTAAAGGTGCCACAGGACTCTCTGTTGCTTTTTACAGATCCCAGCATTCCCTTGGTCGCTATCAACAGGAAAGGAAGGGGGAGTGAGTGGGGAAGCTGAGATCCCATGTGCTTGTTGTGAATGGAGAGCTGGCTGCTAGAAGGAGATGGCACTGTGAATGGGGACCAAGTATGCCCAAGGAGTAGAAGACTTTGGCCCAGGTATCACCATCAGAAGACTTCGCCAGACTGGATTAGGGATGCTGGTGTGATCTCGCCTGGCAGCCCCCAAAGAAGAAACTGGGTGGAATGATTGGACAGTGCACCTCTCTATCTGAAGCCTAGCAAGGGAGGTATGTGGACCCCACTAGGAGAAGTTAAAATGAAAAATAAGGGAGGGGAGGCTCTACTAGAGGACCTGGACAGCTTTAGATACAGTACCAGGCACCCAGGAGGATTTTTACATCTGAGCCATGGAAGCAGAAATTGACTTTTCCTTTCCAGAGTTATCCAATATTCAGAAAGGAAATCTAGCACCTGCCTTCCAGATTTGAACAGTCTCAAAATTCAGGAGAGCTCAAGCTCAAATTGGGCAGCTGTTATTTCATTTCTCCCAAATCAAATATACTGATCCACTGTAATTTACTGTAGAAAAAGTAAGATAAAATTGAGCAACAAATGCTGGGGTCTTCCCAGTGCTAACTAGGACTGGAATTGCTATTTTCAGCAGCCATTACCATTTATTTTAGTTTTGTTTGTTTAAAAGGAAGACAGTAATATTGCATTGGCAAATTCCTCATAGAAACGAAGAGTGGAACAAAAGAATAATAAAGGCACCTCAACTTTTCTTCATTTATGTAGGACAGTCTTATAATATGGATCCAGATATCCTCCAATCACACAAGCTGAAAATTGTTCCACTTTACTGCATTTCTGTAACCATGCGGGAACCAGTCCGGTCTGTGTTCTGTGCGCAACCAAAATTCCTACTGAATTCAGAAGTGCCTTGCTTTTGAAACCATACTACCTGATATTTTCATTCCTTATAAGCGAAGCAGGTTTACATTTAGTAACTGGGTGGGAATCCTCTCAGAAAAAGTTAGGTGCTGTAGGAGGTGTTGCTTATTCACTAGGTAACGTGAGACCTTCCTGTTACAATAGTAAACCAATGCAGCATAGAATGCACTTTGCTCCTACAGCCTACAATGGGGGCCTTTGCTTCTATACACGACCCATTAAAGACAATGAAAAGACTCCCACTCACTTCAAGAGGCTTTGGACAGAACTGGTTTGTAAGCGGTCGGACTCACCCCTCTGGTGCCTCCTGCTGGTCATCTTGGGAATTAGCTCACCAGCATCCAGAGCGCCCTCTGCAGGCCAGGTGTCCCACCTGTCTCTGGCCCCCCCATGTCCCTTCCAGACCCCAGTGCCTTTGCCTTGGTTGCTGCCCCCTGGCAGTACACCGCTCTCTCTCTGCGTCTCCCCACCCAGGGGAACCCTCACCCCCTATCCCAATGTTGCCTCAGTTGTGGCTACTGCCAGTCACCATCTAGCCCCCACTCCCTGGGGCAGACTGCAGTCTATTAGCCAATCATCACTGGCAACAAGGGGTTTGGACTGGCTGCCTTTACCCACCCTCAGGTTGCCCCTCTACAACCGCCAATACCTATATGGGCTTAGGACCAGGCCCTGCAGCCTGGAGAGTTGCTAGCTTAGGGCTTCCCAGCCCCCAAGGCCTTTCCCCAGCCCTGCCTCACTCTAGGTCCCCAGGTGAGCTCACAGCAGCCAGCCAGCCTGTCTCTCTCTCCTGTCAGAGGGAGACTTCTCTGCTCTGGCTACCCTGGCCTTCTTATAAGGCTGAGTGGCTCAGTTTGGGGCATGGCCCCAGCTGCAGCCACTTTCCCAATCAGCCAGGGTTTTGCCCCTTTACACAGCCCCAGCCCTCTGCAGGGCTTTTCCAACTCCTTCAGGGCTGGAGTGGCATTCACCCCGCTACATGGTTATACACAGGGTAACTCCACTGTCTTCGCAGGGTCCTCGTATTGGTGAACCGGGAAGTGGGCGGGCTTGTTGCAGAGCTGCTGCTCAGGGATAGGGACCTCCTGGCACCCCAGCCTCCAAAATCATTCAGGCTGCACTTTCTGCATGACTATGTGCTAGCTGAGTGGTGTGTGGGAATTGGTGGCCTCTGCTGCAGGTGATGGGCATCTCAGGTACTTAAAACCATGACCTAGAGGAAGGAAGCACCTAACTCCAGAGTCTGCAGCTGCCTAGGGCCAGCGCTGAGGATTTATAGTCCCTAGTGCCGCTGTTGCAAGATTCAAGCATGCTCAGCCTTGGAATTGCCACCCCTCCCTTGACTAGTAGCTGCAGCTGTCTAAGGCTGGCCCCTGGCAATTGGCTCCATGGCTATAGCCAGAGAAGCTGCAGGTGGCTCTGTAACCACTGGGGACCATTAAGCTAGAGCAGATAAAGAAACTGGAGTTAAGCTCAAGGAACAGAGGACACCAGGAGGAAAGGAACGTCAAGGGGAGCAGGGAAAGAGGAAGCAGGTCAGGTTTACAGCGGGAGAATAGCCCCAGCTGGTTGGGGAGCATGTCCAAAGTAGAAAGGAAACAAGTATGGGGAGAGGTAGTGGTGATCAGGTAGTAGACTAGCCTGTAGATGGGAGCAGAGAGGGAGAGGCTGGTGTCTTCAGATTCCCAAGGGCTAAGTCCTCGCTTTGGGGAAATGGTGTTTGCAAGTGGCTTGCTCAAATGGCAGGATGGGTGCTGAGGGAGGGATTTGTCAGAATTGATCAGGTATCTGCTGGCTTTGGAACTTTGAGCTGAGACTAGGACCACATACTGTGACTAGGGAAATAGGGTGGTACTGGAGACATGGCTATAGAACGTCTGAATGAGGAAGGAGATAAATTTGTGGGGAGTTTCCCTGATCACTATTAAAGTTCTACTCACTGTAAACCCACATGGGTGTACAGCTCAATGAGAAAAACTAGGGGCTGAGGGAGCTGCGTATGGCAATGCATATAGTCATGTAGAGGTGTGTGATCAAAATGAAAAATGTCTCAGATTCAGTACTGGGTATACTATGGCACCAATGGCACTGCCACACCAGGCCCACACTCGGAGCCCGCAATGACTACATGGGGGCCCACAAATATGTTTGGTGCCGGGGCCCACAAAAGGTTAATCCGGCCCTGCATGGAGTTGGTGGGAGGGGGCAGGGGCTACTTAAGTAAGTGCTCTCAGTATTATACCAAAAGAATAAAAACCAGCAGGATCTTATTAAGAGGGATAAGGCAAAGATGCCACATTTGTTGTAAATATAATAATAAAGCAAAGATAAAAGTAAACAAAGTTGTTTGACTACTTATTCCTATCACTACTTATTCCTTTATATATATATATATATTCATTCATTCAAGTTCTGAATAGGTGTTATAGTTACCACCCTAGAAGTTGCTGGCCAGGTATCTTGGTCATGAGTATGGAGCTGAATCTGCGTCAGATGCAGATGTCACTGATGCTCCTGGAGGCTGGCAGCAGAACCAGAGACTCAAAGTCCTCAGTCTTTAGTGTCCATTCTTATAGGAATTAATTCCTATGTTAGTCTATGGGACCTGTTTTATCCTGCTGTTGCTAACTCAATCAGCAGATGGCACATTCCTGGTGGCTCCACACTGTCCAAAGTTTGTGTTTCTCATCCTTCCAGGTGATGGGGTGGATCCCAATTTACCCTCCGGGGGTTGTCTGGTGGTCCACTTGACACATTCTTTGGCCGATGGATACTCACTTTCTAGGCTGGCACCTCCCTAACCATTCATGTACATCAAGCATTCATCAACATACATTCCATATCTTAACCATATTTTAATTTACTGTCTCCACCACTTTAGGAGTGTGTGCTAATTCATTTGAGACTCCCGGCCCTTTAATCACAGAGGGTGGGGGTCTGTTCCTAGGAGCCGTTGCTGTTACAATGAAGTGAAAGTCACTTAATGGCTTATAGCATTTGTTTACATTGTATCAATTACAGAATAAACTGCCTGAAGCGCACAGAGTCAATTAACGGCTTAAGGCTCACAGCAGGGGTGGTAACAGAGTGTTCACTTCAAGAACAAAGTCAATTAACTTGTTTGTAAGTTTTACATAGGAATAAAGTATCTTTCACAGGACAGATACAATCAATGGTTTCTACAGACAGTAGCTTACAAGTTTTAACAGAAGACCCAAGAGATTTTTGTACTTGGTGAAACTGTTGGATTTTAAAGTGTGGGGGACAAATTATGGGGGGGGGGCACTGTCACTTGGGGGAATCACTGTTAGTACCTTCTTTAATATCCCTACATAATCCCTCTTTTGACACTACGATAATTATATAATAGTTAGTGTCACTTTCTTTTTAACCTGTTTAAGGGTATGTCTACACTACGGGATTAATCCGAATTTATATAATTCGGATTTGAAAAACAGGTTGTATAAAGTCGAAATGTATGCGGCCACACTAAGCACATTAATTCGGTGGTGTGCGTCCAAGTACCGGGGCTAGCGTCGATTTCTGCACCGTTGCACTGTGGGTAGCTATCCCATAGCTATCCCATAGTTCCCGCAGTCTCCCGCGCCCATTGGGATTGTGGGTTAAGGTCCCAGTGCCTGATGGGACAAAAAACATCGTCGCAGGTGGTTCTGGGTACAGCCTCACCTCCTCCCTCCCTCCTCCCTCCCTGCATGAAAGCAACGGACGGCAGACAACCATTTTCGCGCCTTTTTTCCTGGGTGGGTGAACACTGCAGACTCCATACCACGGCAAGCATGGAGCCCGCTCAGCTCAAGACAGCAGTCATGAACATTGTAAACACCTCGCGCGTTCTCGTGGAGTTTATGCTCAGCCAGGACCAGAAAAACGAGGCGAGGAGGCAGCGGCGGCGGCAGCGCAGCGACAAGCATGATGAGGACATGGACACGGACACGGATACAGAATTCTGTGAAACCACGGGCCCCGGTGCTTTGGAGATCATGTTGTTAATGGGGCAGATTCTATCCATGGAACGCCGATTCTGGGCAAGGGAAACAAGCACAGACTGGTGGGACCGCATAGTGTTGCAGGTCTGGGACGATTCCCAGTGGCTGCGGAACTTTCGCATGCGTAAGGGCACTTTCATGGAACTTTGTGACTTGCTGTCCCCTGCCCTGAAACGCCAGAATACCAAGATGAGAGCAGCCCTCACAGTTGAGAAGCGCGTGGCGATAGCCCTGTGGAAGCTTGCAACGCCAGACAGCTACCGGTCAGTCGGGAATCAATTTGGAGTGGGCAAATCTACTGTGGGGGCTGCTGTGATGCAAGTAGCCAAAGCAATCACTCAGGTGCTGCTACGAAAGTTAGTGACTCTGGGAAATGTGCAGGCTATAGTGGATGGTTTTGCTGCAATGGGATTCCCTAACTGTGGTGGGGCGATAGACGGAACCCATATCCCTATCTTGGCACCGGAGCACCAAGCCACCGAGTACATAAACCGCAAGGGGTACTTTTCAATGGTGCTGCAAGCACTTGTGGATCACAAGGGACGTTTCACTAACATCAACGCGGGCTGGGCGGGAAGGGTTCATGACGCTCGCGTTTTCAGGAACACTACTCTGTTTAAAGGGCTGCAGCAAGGGACTTACTTTCCGGACCAGAAAATAACTGTTGGGGATGTTGAAATGCCAATAGTTTATTCTTGGGGACCCCGCCTACCCCTTAATGCCATGGCTCATGAAGCCGTACACAGGCAGCCTGGACAGGAGTCAGGAGCTGTTTAACTACAGGCTAAGCAAGTGCAGAATGGTGGTAGAATGTGCATTTGGCCGTTTAAAAGGTCGCTGGCGATCATTATTGACTCGCTCTGACCTCAGCCAAAGAAATCTCCCCATTGTTATTTCTGCTTGCTGTACGCTCCACAATCTCTGTGAAAGTAAGGGGGAGACCTTTATGGCGGGGTGGGAGGCTGAGGCAAATCGCCTGGCTGCTGATTACGCGCAGCCAGACACCAGGGCGATTAGAAGAGCACACCAGGAAGCGCTGTGCATCAGAGAAGCTTTAAAAACCAGTTTCATGACTGGCCAGGCTACAGTGTGAAATATCTGTTTGTTTCTCCTTCATGAAAACCCGCCCCCTTTATTGACTCATTTTCTGTAAGGAACCCACCCTCCCCCTTCCCCCAGCTTTCTTTCAAACCAAATAAAGTCACTATCATTTAAAAATCATTTATTCTTTATTAATAGATTAGAAAAAGAGGGAGGGAACCCGGGTGGTATTTGGGAGGAGGATTGCTGGGAAGGAAAAAGCCACAAAGAAAAGGTTAAAAAAATGACAGCCTTTTGCTTGGGCTGTCTACTGGGGTGGAATGGGAAGGTGTACGGAGCCTCCCCCCCCGTGTTCTTACACGTCTGGGTGAGGAGGATACGGAACATGGGGAGGGGGGAGGGTGGAACAGGGGCTGAAGCGGCAGTCTGTTTTCCAGCAGCCGTTCCTGAAGCTCCACCGGACGCCGGAGCATGTCTGTTTGCTCACGCAGCAGCCCCAGCGTTGCATCCTTGCTCCTCTGGTCTTCCTGCCGCCACCTCTCATCTCGAGCGTCTCTCCTCTCCTCACGTTGGTCCCTCCTGTCCTCACGTTGGTCCCTCCTGTCCTCACGTTCACTGGCTTCTTTCCTATACTTTGAAACTGTTTCCTTCCACTCATTCAGATGAGCTCTGTCACTGCGGCTGGATTCCATAATTTCAGAAAACATCTCGTCTCGCGTTCTCTTCTTACGACGCCTTATCTGTGATAACCTTCGGGATGGAGGAGGGATGCTTGAGGAATTTGCAGCTGCTGTAGGGAGGGGAAAAAAGAGAGAATTGTTTAAAAAGCTACATTTTGCAGAACAATGCTTATACTCTTTCACGGTGACCAACACTATTCACATTACATAGCACATGTGATTTCTGTGCAAGGTCGCATTTTGCCTCTTAATGCTGAGTGCCTGTGGCTTTGCTGCTAGAGATCACAGGTCTGGGCAACAGAATTCGGCTTGCATGCGGCCATGGTAAGCCATTGTTTTACAGCTTCTGCGCCCACCTTTCCCACATACCAAGCATAGCCTGTAGAGTGCTGCGGTTTTTCTGTTAACATTCAGCAGCAGCAGCAGAAAACAAACTAACCACCCCCCCTCTCGCCATGAATTCTCTGGGATGATCGCTGTACCCCTCCCCCCCACCGCGTGGCTGGTATCAGGGAAGATCCCTGCAGGCACCAAACTAACCACCCCCCCTGCCGCCCCCCTCCCGCCATGAATTCTCTGGGATAATCACGGTACCCCTCCCCCCACCGCATGGCTGGTAACAGGGAAGTTCCCTGCTAGCCAAACGCGAAAAACTCAGGGCCAATTTCCCATCTGCGCTTGGCTAACTGCAGGGAAGGATTTCTTTTCCGCCACAGGCAAACAGCCCAGTAGGAACGGCCACCTCTGTCCCCTTAATTAAGTTCCCGTATTTCAACCAGGTTACCAGGAGTGATATCACTCTCCTGAGGATTACACAACAAGATAAAGAACGGATGTTGCTTGAATGCCAGCAAACACCGGAACCATACGCTGCCAGGCTTTGTCAGGCAATGATACCAGATTACTTGCTGCAAGCATGGCGTGGTCACGTGTCCTACCATGGAGGAGGGAATAAGGATGCACTGCCCAGAAACCTTCTGGCAAGGCTTTCGGAGTACCTCCAGGAGAGCTTCATGGAGATGTCCCTGGAGGATTTCCGCTCCATCCCCAGACACGTTAACAGACTTTTCCAGTAGCTGAACTGACCGCGAATGCATCCCAAGTCCTCAGGGCAAAGTAATCATTAAAAACCGTTTGCTTTTAAAACAAGTTTTATATTTTAAAAGGTAAACTCACCTGAGGTCCCTTCCATGGGGTCAGAGTCTTGGGTACTGGCTTGGGAGGCTTGGGAGGGTACTTCAGTCAGGGTGAGAAAAAGATCCTGGCTGTTGGGGAGAACGGAGTGCTGTGTGCTCTCTGCAAGCTCATCCTCATCCTCCTCCTCCTCCTCTCCCCCATCGGCAGAATCCTCAGGCGTCGCTGATGAGACTATCCCCGACCCAGAATCCACGATCACAGGTGGGGTAGTGGTGGCAGCCCCCCCTAGAATTGCATGCAGCTCGGCGTAGAAGCAGCATGTCCGCGGCTCTGACCCGGAGCGACCGTTTGCCTCCTTTGTTTTTTGATACGCTTGTCTGAGCTCCTTGACTTTCACGCGGCACTGCTCAGAGTCCCTATTGTGGCCTCTCTCCATCATGCCCTTGGAGATTTTTTCAAAAGTTTTTGCATTTCGTCTTTTAGAACGAAGTTCTGCAAGCACTGAATCCTCTCCCCATACAGCGATCAGATCCAGTACCTCCCTCACGGTCCATGCTGGTGCTCTTTTTCGATTATCAGCCTGCATGGTTACCTTTGCTGATGAGCTATCTGTGGTTACCTGTGCTCTCCACGCTGGGCAAACAGGAAATGAAATTCAAATGTTCGTGGGGCTTTTCCTGTCTACCTGGCCAGTGCATCCGAGTTTAGATTGCTGTCCAGAGCGGTCACAATGATGCACTGTGGGATAGCTCCCGGAGGCCAATACCATCGAATTGCGGCCACACTATCCCTAATTCGAAATGTTAAAATCGATTTTGGCGCTACTCCGCTCGTCGGGGTGGAGTACAGAAATCGATTTAAAGGCCCCTTTAAATCGAAATAAATAGCGTCGTTGTGAGGACGGTTACAGGGTAAATTCGAATTAAAGCTGATAAATCCGAATTAAAGTCGTAGTGTAGACCAGGCCTAAGAGAGGGTACTGTGAGGCAACATGCGTTTGTGATTCCAATTTAGCGTACATTCTTTTTATCTGAAAACACATGCTACACATACCAATTATACAAATACAATTTAATATCAAGACTACTATCCAGGGGTGTAGCATTACTGATAGGATGCCAGTGGTAGTCGGGGACCATCCAGAGAATATATCATAACAGTGGTAGGTTGTAATTTGTTTCTCTGCGGTGGCAATTGGTAACATGTCCCCCATTGGCGTGTATAATATGAATAGTCTGATTTCCCACTTGGTCATCTGTCTTTTCTAAAAATTTGGTCACTTCTTTGCTTTTAATGAGGCTATCAGTAAGGTCTTGCCATCTAATTCCAAGGTCAATTGAGAAGTCAGCCAGCTCAGCTGTTAGTGTTAGCTGTGACTTTTTAATAGTAAGTGTGAATTCTAGTAAAAACAGTACTGACATTGCATTTACATTCATCTACTGGGGGGGCTGCTAACACTTCCATCCTCCCAAAATACTTCCTCCCACGAGTGGATACATACACATTGTCCATTGTACAATACTTTGGTGTCATTGTCCAATTCATCCCACATACATGATCCCAATGAAACAGCTTTACTACAAGGCTCTGGGGCAACAGGTAAGGTGAGGCATACCCACTTTTGAGGAGTCCATTCAGTACAACCTCTAGTGTCCAATAGTTGTCCTCCCTCCCTGACCCACTGGCTCGAGGTCTGATGCAGCCAGAATGATCCCATGTGTAATATGGGGAGTGGGCGAACCTTCCATACCTTTGCCTCCAGAGACTGTTGATGTGCTATTTTTACAGTTATTTCCCCAGTTAACAAGTCTGGTTTCACAGTGCTGGAAACATACTGCATCCTGTCATATTGGTAAGTATCAAACAGAAATCTTTTCCTTTGTTTTAACAAATGCATTAAAACCTTAATATTACCCGAAATTACCCAAAACATTTTGTATTCCAAAGTAGATAGGACAAGCATCTGCATTTCGGTGCATCCCATAGCTATAGCCGTTTGGTTTCCAATTTCTAGATTTTTCTTATGAAGTAACCAAGTGGTAGTGTTAAGCCATTGCCACAGATTCCATTTGGCTTTTAGGTTACCCAGACCAGTTTGGACTAAGTCTACATTTGCGTGTACTTGTTTTTGTATCAGGCTGTCCTGTAGTTGAGCCAGGGAGCTTAATTTATTCTTAATAGTTTCCAAATCCACTGAGTTTGCAAGTCCCGCTCCTGCTCCAAATCCACCTAGCATAGTATCCATAATATCTCTTTTAGTTCTGGGGTGTGGTGTATCTGGGGGGGGGGGGGGGAACCGTTTGTGTGTCCTCATCCAGGCCTGCAGTATAGGGAGGGGAAAAAGCATCATGGTATCTCCTGCATACCCTTCTGTTCGCACTCCCACCATCCAATGTTTTTCCCATCTTATGGGGACTGAGATGTTTGCTTGTAGTCCCAGTTCCCCTTCCCCAACATATACATGAATTTCCCCTAAAGGTGTTATTGTCAGATTAATTTTCAAATCGACCTATCTTAGGTGTATATCTGGTAGGTGTGTTGGGGTCCATGGTATGTTGTCTATATGTGAGTTGTTGTGTATTAGTAATGCGGTGAGGATTGTTTTACCTTGTCCCAGGTATACGGGAGCATGGATAGCATTGTTAGGGTTTGGCGTGGGTGTGCCTGGGTGAGTGTGTTCTTTGGAGATAGGTAGCGTCTTTATCATCGGGATTAGGGCGAATGTTGCGATCCAGACCAAGAACTGCTGCTGCTCTGTGTTCCATTTCGCTAGAGTCATTGTTTCATCTGGTTTCCCACTGCCCTTTAAAAAAAAAATTAAAAAAATAAATCAGAGATAGGATTAGAACCGGCAGTCTCAGCAAGCGCGTTTTGTGCTCGATAGTTCTGCAGGGATAAAGATACACCATGTCCACAGGTCCTGGTTCGTGAATGCTATCGGGGTGTTGTATCTGGAAATATAGTTGCAACAGAATAAAATTAGTTTATGCCAACAACTTCATTTGTGAAATGTGAACCCACTTTAATTTACCATTTTTGTCTATGCGGTAAATGAGAGGGCTGAGGTGATCAACTATGGAGTAGGGACCGGTCCATTTTGACTCCAGTGTGTGATCCCTTTTGCCCAACTTCAAATACATTACCTGATCCCCTGGTTCCCACAGTAGGGAATCCCCATTCTTATTCTGATCCATTTTTGTATTCATGAGCTCAATGGCTTGGCTTATCCTATGCTGCAGGGTGGCTTTGTCTTCCTGCAACTGTTTTAACCACTGCCAGTGCTCATGAGTTGCAAGCGGATTGTTCGTCTCTGTGTCTGCCGCTTGTTCTGGGTTGATGACCAACCTCATCGCCTGTCCGAAGAGGATCTGGTATGGCTGGATCTTAGTTCTCAGCCTGTTACTGCTGTGAATGGCTGCTAATATTAGCGACAGTTTCTCCGTCCAGTTTTTACCGGTGTTGTCTCCAACTTTCCTAAGGGCTTCTTTAATAGTGCGATTCATCCTCTCTACTTGTCCTGAAGACTGCGGTCTGTATGGGACATGGAGTTTGTGTGAAACCCCTAATGCTTTAAGCAGTAGAGTAAATATGTCTCCCACAAAGGATCCTCCATTGTCTGAGTCAATAATCTTGGGAGTCCCATATCTGCAAACCACTTCAGAGAATAGTTTCTTAGCAGCTGTGCAGGCGCTGTCATTCCTAATAGGGAAAGCTTCCACCCAACCTGAAAAGGAATCAATGATTACAAGTAGATATCGAAATCCTTCTTTACTCCTTGGCAATTTATCAATGAAGTCAATTTGGATTCTATGCCAGGGTCCCAGCCTTCTTTGATGTAGCATCTGAGGCTGGTGTGGAGGACGAGCTTTATCTTTGGCACACTGTATACAGTTCCTGACCCATGTATCCACATCATCTCTCATCCCCTTCCATTCTGCCACTTGCTTTAACCTTCTCAGCGTCCCTTCCACTCCTTCATGCATGAACTGATGAGCTATGTTCATCAGTTCCTGTCTTCCAACTCTTCCTGGAACGCGGACTGCTTCTAATACCTTCTTTTCCTGCCTTCGGGTCACCGCTGCTATGCCTTCATAATCTCTGGCTATGGCATCAGCATGGTTATTCCACACTGTTTCAGCTGCAGAGCCTTTTCCATGTGCCTTGACATGTTTGATTTTAAGCTGGTTGGGATGAGAGGTAACCCAGGCATAGATCCATCTCCATTCATCTATATATGCTATCTCTTTCCCATCTGCGGCTTTCCAATTGTTCCTCTGCCAATCAAACATCCAATATTTCACCCCATTTACACAGTAATTGCTGTCAGCATAGATGTATACAGTCTTGGGGCAGTTCTCTGCTTCATATTGTTTTAAGACTTGGTATATGGCATGGAGTTCAGCATGTTGTGCTGAGCCATGATCCAAATACCCCTTTAGTACCTTCTCTTCTAAATTGATGGCTGCATATCTGATTCTCTTTTTACTGTGCACCACCATGGAACTGCCATCGGTGAACCAAATATGTCTCTCCTGACCCACGGTAACCAATTCTTCCAGGGGGGGTGCTTGGGCTTCTGCTATCCTCTGTTCTAGTGTGACTGCTGGACATACATGCTTAGTCCCCTTTTTAATAAGAGCATGTGTCAGCATGTTAGGTTTGGATACTGTGTCAGCCCGGACTCCTCTGTTTACCAGTGTTGGACACCCTTCCTCCTATTAGTTTTCCAGATAGGATGTATTTCAGAGGCGTATGTGTGCTTTGTATAGCAATTGTGGCACTGCCGGTAAGTGGCTCGAAAGACTGAACTGCCCATATGGCTGTCAGGCATTCACGTTCACAGGCATCAAAATTTTGTTCAGCTCCCTGTAGTTTTTTAGATTCATAAGCCACAGGTACCAATGTCTGGTTTTCATTTTGTTGCAAGAGAGTACCACCATGGCCACCTCATTAGCTGCTAACCAGATGACAAATATTTTAGATTCATCTGGGAAGCGTAAAGCAGGGGCTGCTAGGGCTTTTTGCTTCAGGATACTTAAAGCGTTCTCCTGGTCTGGACCCCATTCCCAATGCATCTTCTTTTTTAGCAGTTTCCATAAAGGAAGTGTGATCTCTGCATATTTATAGATATGGGGTCATAGAAAGTTAAATCCGCCTAGCAAAACCCTTAAGGAGTGCACATCCGTAGGGACTGCCATTTCAATTAAAGCCAGTACCTTCCTTTGATCTACCTGCCTTCCCTCCTGGCCAATGATAATACCTAGGTAGATGACCTGGGTTTGCACCAATTGTGCTTTTTCCAGGCTTACCTTGAAGCCGGTGTCCTGGATCAATGCAAGGATGTCCTTTGTTAGTCTCTGCACCTGTGCCTCGAGTTGACCAAAAACCAAAATATCATCCACATAGGAAAAGATGAGTGGTCAGTCAGAGAGACTTAACTGGTCCAGCATATCTACCACATGTCTGTGGGCGATAGCTGGAGAGTCTTGGAATCCTTGGGGTAGGTGCTGAAATGTGTACTGCTGGTCCCTGATGGTGAAGGCAAACCGGTCCTGTGAATCAGGATGTAATGGGATGGCAAAGAAACAGTTAACCAGATCTATAACTGAAAAATACCTGGAGGTGGTTTTCACCTTTTGGATGACTTGTGTCATATCTGCCATGATGGGGGCCATGGGTACACTTCCTTTGTTGATTCTCCTATAATCAATGGTTAGTCTCCAGGATTGTCCATCTGCCTTCATGACTGGCCAGACAGGGGAGTTAAAAGGGGAGTTAGTTTTTCTAATCACTCCCTGCTCTTCTAGGTTCTGAATGATTAGGTCGAGCTGTGTCTCTGCTTCCCTGGGATACCGATATTGCTTCTGTGGGGCCACCAGTTCACCTACAATTTTAACACAAGCGTTAATTCTACCACAATCTGTTTTCTTATGGGTCAAGACTGTGGGGAACTTTGAACACCATTCCTCCTGCTGCTCTGCGGTGAGGGCTGCGATCCGATGGTGTCCTCTTTTGGCAACAATGTCAGTTTGGTTTTCTGTTGGTAGAAAAGGGGGGAGGGCTTCCAGCCTCCGTAGGGCACTCCGGGGTAAATCAATTATAATGTTATTTTTAAATAACCAGTCTGTCCCCAGAATGACATCGTTAGTCATGTATTTTGTTTGAACTAGATTCCCGGTCATGTTAAAGCATTGTACCGAGAAGGGAAAACCCTGTACCGTGAAGGGGACTTGAACCCATTCTTGTCCTATGCTGGGTTTCCCTTGAAATGATTGCAAGATCACCTCCTGCCCTTTTCTGCCAGTGCGGGCGGTTGCTTTGATTAGGGATACCGATGCTACGGTATCTATTAGGGCTAAGGTAGGAGCTTGAGTACCCTGCTGAACATATATGTGGGGTCTGCCTCCAGGATCCAAGGTCAATTTTCCTATGAATCTCCACTGCTGTGCTCCTATGCCAGGTGGAGATTCTATGTTCAGCGGGCTTCCCTAGAAATAGTCATGCTCCCCATCAGGGAAGGGGGGTTCATGCATTGGAGGGGCGCTTTGGGTAGTGACCCCAGCTACCTTCCTCTGAAGGTTTTGCAGTCTCGGGATTTCTTTCATGATATCAGTCATGGGAGTCCCATTCCATTTATCCCGATCCCTTCCCAACTGCATTAGTAATTTCCAAGTCATTCTGTGCATGTCTGGACTGGGCTTTTCACCACTGTCCTGGGGTTGTCTACCTTCCTCAACTAGTTGAGGTTCTGGGTAGAATTTTCCTCTTGCCTGATAATTCCCGCGTCCCCGAGATCTGCCTCTCGAGTAACCTCCGCGGCGTCCTATAACTCCCTTTGCTCCGCTCTTGTTGGAATAGATAACCGTTGGTTCCACAGCCGCTACATATGCAACTCTTTCCTTTTTTATTTGAGGTTTAGGTCCTGCATGTGTGGTAATTTGTTGTACCATTCCCCTTAATTCTTCTAGCGTCGTGTGGTACTTATCCTGCCAAACTGCAAATTTCCCTGAATAATATGGTAATAGTGATGTGGCACAGTCTCTCAGAGCCGA
This sequence comes from Chrysemys picta bellii, assembly GCF_011386835.1. Taxonomy (NCBI): domain Eukaryota; kingdom Metazoa; phylum Chordata; order Testudines; family Emydidae; genus Chrysemys; species Chrysemys picta. Next base: position 7,058 of record NW_027053738.1, on the reverse strand, counting down.
GACTGAGAAAGGTAGTGTGTATAGACTGCTAATGCCAGTCACTGTTACCAGACGGGACATTACTTGCATTAATGCCCACCGGGTGAGGTAGTTTTCCGGGTCCTCGTTGGGGCCCTGGGTGGAAGCTACAGTTTGGGCTATGAAGTTTCTCCTACCCATTTGTTCCCTGAACATTGCCATTAGGGATAATTCATTGGCGAGCTCAGTTATTCTAATGAGGTCCAGGGGCGCTCTTATTTCTGGAGCCGCACATATCCCCATAAGCCGGTAGAGTTCTGTAGTGGTCAGTGCTTCTCTCCCGGTTAATAGGAAGGCATCGGTACACCATCGGGAGAAGGATTCCCTGTTCAATACACCTAGGTGATCAGCCATTGCCTTTAGGTCGGCTGTTGACACCGGGATAGTTGTTATTGTTCGTTACCCCCACCCTGAGCGTCTGCTCTGGGGGTAGTTATAGTGCGCCATTCTAAAGTGGTGACTGAGGCTGTAGGACATTCTTTTAGGTCATCCCACATATCTCCTTCCCACATTTCCCGGGGGTCCCAAGCCTCTTCTTCTCAATGTGAATTTAATTTGAGGTCGGCTGGGTTCCATTTTCCTGAGGTAACGGCCGTTATCTGGCGGGTGGTGAAGCCCAATTTTAGTTTTAGCTGCTTAATAATAGAGTCGCAGCAATTGTGGTTTGCTGGATCTCTACCTTGTTCCAATGTTAACTTTTTAACCATCCCTTGTAGGACCTGATTTTCTTTAATTAGGGCTTGGTTCTCGCTTTCTAGTCCCCTAAGTGCGGTAACTTGATCTGTCGGAATCTTTCTGTACCTTTACATTCCTGCAGTGCCTCTTTTATCATTTCCATTTGATTCTGTGAGTTTATTGCCATGATTTTCCAATTCTCTATTCCTTTTTCCAATTGGTTTAGCTTTTCCTGCAGAGAGTTTTTCTTTTCTTTGCAGGTAGCTAAGTGGAGGTAACATGCCTCCCATAATAGCCAAATTGCTGCCGTGTCTCGTTTGGCAGTGCTAGAAGGTTTGTACATGAGGATGTATTGTGCCAATCTATCCTCTAGATCTGAAATAATATAAACATCTGCAAGGGCTTTTGGTCCATACTTTTGAAGTCCAAGGACTGTGCCCGTACTTTTGAAGGATCTGTTTAAAACGTGTTATTTCTTTAACAAAAGGTGAGGTTGGAGCTCCTTCTGGTTCCATTCCTCCTTCTGTCCCTGATCTACCCTGTCTTTTTCTAAACATGTCTGGGATAGTATAATACAGATTTAATTTGGACCTTTCTTTTGTGTGTGTGTGTGTGTGTGTGCCCTCCCTGGAGGCCAACAGATTTATTTAAAGTTCTCTCCTTACTACCTCCCTGAAAGCTAGCAGGATATATCCCAAATCTCTCTCCTTCCTACCTCCCTGGAGGCTAGCAGGCTCTAGTTATTTTCCTTGCTTCCTCCTTGGAGGCCAGCAGGTTTAGCTAACAAAATAGAGATGTCAAACTCAATATAGCTGGCGGTGTGCACACCAATGTTTTACAATACCTGTGGCTTTCCCTTTTCCAATTCTCCACCAAAATGTTATACCAATAGAATAAAAACCAGCAGGATCTTATTAAGAGGGATAAGGCAAAGATGTCACGGTTAGTGTAAATATAATAATAAAGCAAAAGATAAAAGTAAACAACATTGTTTGACTACTTATTCCTTATACACATACACACACACATATAGATATAGATATAGATATAGATTCATTCACACAATCATTCATTCAAGCTCCGTATAGGTGTTATAGTTACCAGCCTAGAAGTTGCTCATGCCAAGTTATTGGCCAGATATCTTGGTCATGAGGATGGAGCCAAGTGTGTCAGATGCACCTGATGCTCCTGGAGGTTGGCAGCAGAACCAGAGACTCAAAGTCCTCAGTCTTTAGTGTCCATTCTTATAGGAATTAATTCCTATGTTAGTCTATGGGAACTGTTTCATCCTGCTGTTGCTCACTCAATCAGCAGATGGCACATTTCTGGTGGCTCCACACTGTCCAAAGTTTGTGTTTCTCATCCTTCCAGGTGATGGGGTGGATCCCAGTTTACCCTCCGGGGGTTGTCTGGTGGTCCACTTGACACATTCTGTAAAGCATGTGTGTGTGTAAAAACAAGATGTGATATTGTATTAATTAATGCACACGGGGTCCAACTCATGGTGCCTTATGTTAATCGCTGTTTCTATAATGTAACCACCACTGTTAGTTGTGATATTAAGTTTACTGTGCCTATATGGACTGTACAACATTTAAATGCCTATCCTGAGCTCTACAAGGAGATTTCCCCCATTTCACTGGGACTGGGTCTCATTGCCATTAAGGTAAAAACACAGGCCATCACTCTTGGTGGGAGACTTTGCTTGGGTGAAGGCCCAGAGCAACAGGTCTTTTGAATATCATGCTTCACCCCATTGTGGTGATCATTGTTTCCAAATTATACTAGCAATTGGTCTGGTTCTGCTGGTTTGTTGGATATGACGACTGATACGGCGACTGCAATGGATGGAAGATCAGACCTGGTACCACGGAGGAAGAATGTGATGGGGATACTCGCTCAGAGCAAGCACCCCATCAACGGGGGGACTTAATACCAGACACCTCTGTGTTCTTGGGGAACCAGGGTGCAGTATCCAGGCTGACTCATGAAAGACAACCCCCCCCACCCTCTGCTTAAACCAAAACCCATCAGAGGAAAAAACCTGCAGAGAGCAGTGAAGGGCATTGGGAGACACACCTAGACCCTTCCTGACAAGGATAACAAGATTAAGACATCTTCATTAGCACACAGAATGGAGAGCAGAGACAACTCCCCTACCCTCATCTGCATGAAAGATGGGACAGGAAGACATCTCAATTTACATACAGAATGGAGAACAGAGAACCACACTGAATTCTGGGACCAGAAAAAGCAGGGAAGCACTGCATCATGGGAATCTCTGCTCCAGATGCTAATGAACCTATGTCTGCACACACCCTGCTCAGCAATTATCAGACCAATTCTAGTAATGAATCCTTAATTGATATCCAAATATTGAAGCAGCCTAGTTGCATTGTGAGCTCCCTGGAAGAAAACACAACCCATAGCCAAGAGTGATCAGCTCCTATTGTCTAGTCTAAAGAAAACCCTTGAGTCATGTGACGATGCAGTTCTGGCGAGACCCAACTGAGAGTGCCAATTCAGGACAAATTGCTAAAACAGGGCAGTTACAGCCCAAGGCTGGGGTTTCTCCACCTCTAAGGCAAACCAAACCAGCCAGACAGAAAGGACTTTGGTTTCACCCCACTGGCTAACCACAAGTCACACAAACAATTCCCTTAGACACTCCAGTTTCCCAGTATCACCACCAGTGACACTCATTATGGGGACAAATGGTTATGTAAACCAATATCCCAATATACATAAAAAAAAAGGTTCTCTCGATTCCAAAGGACCAAGCCCCAGACCCAGGTCAATATACAACTCAGATCTTTCCTACAAATCACGCTGTTGCCAATCCTTTAGAATCTAAAATCTAAAGGTTTATTCATAAAAGGAAAAAGATAGAGATGAGAGTTAGAATTGGTTAAATGGAATCAATTACATACAGTAATGGCAAAGTTCTTGGTTCAGGCTTGCAGCAGCGATAGAATAAACTGCAGGTTCAAATCAAGTCTCTGGAATACATCCCCAGCTGGGATGGGTCCTCAGTCCTTTCTTCAGAGCTTCAGTTTGTAGCAAAGTCCCTCCAGAGGTAAGAAGCAGGATTGAAGACAAAATAGAGATGAGGCATCAGCCTTTTTATAGTTTTTCCAGGTGTAAGAACACCTCTTTGTTCTTACTGTGGAAAATTTCAGCAAAATGGAGTCTGGAGTCACATGGGCAAGTTCCTGCATACTTTGCTGAATTACAAGGTGTCTCTCCATGGGTCAACTGTATAGCTGAGGGTCCTTAATGGGCCATCAAGCAGGCTAGACAGAGCTAACACCCACCTGTCTGGGAGGTTTCCCAGAAGCACAGCATAAGTTTGAAATACAGACAGTACAGAGCCAATATTTATAACTTCAACTACAAAATGATACACATATCTAGGCAGCCTAATCATAACCAGCAAACCATAACTTTGTCTTAGACACCTCATTTGACCGCCCCCCCCCCACCCTTATACAAGATTTGGTGCCTCTACAGGCCTTTGGTTGCAACCATGTTCTATATGGTTCTAGATTATATCAATAACGTCACAAATCATCAGCTTACCTATAAACAAATCTATTGTTCTCCCTTAAACAACTGTATTTTCTCTACAAAAATCCCTACTCAACCTCTAGTCAGGGTTCTGATGTTTAGATCCAAACTAGATCCAGTTCCACTGGAACTCCATCTTTTCTTGACTGATCGTGCTGGGGACTCTGCCTGTCTCCAGCATTCAGGACCCTCCGCTACCACCATCACCTGGGAACCCCGACCAGTTCAAGCCTCATGGAGTGGGTGAGATGCTCCCTGCCTTTCTCTCTCTCTGTTTTCCTTTCTACTTTAGGTATTAACCTTTAATCATTTATGTTATGTTGGTTTAGCCCTCCTTGTGTAGTTATCACTTTTATTCAACAAATAAATGGTTAAGATGGTTGCTTCTCTCTCTCTTGCTGAACTTTATTCTTTTGTGTTTTTAGCTTCCCCTATTCACTCTACAGCAACGCTTCTTTTACCTAAGCTAAAAGATACCTGCAGCGCCCAAAATACTGTGGGGTTTGGTCATCAAGTAGGTTACTGCCAGTACAATTGTGTTGTGAGAGTGGGGATAGGGACGGGCTGAATCTGGGATGCGTAACAGCTTGAAAGTGCTGCTTGACCCAGTCCATGGAGCCCAGGGGCATATAAGGAAAGTTAGCTTAAAAGTGCTGCTTCATCCAGCCCAGTGAGTCCAGAGACATATAAGGGGTCAGCTTGACAGTGCTGATTGACCCGGTCCGCTCAGACTTGCTCTGTTAATGTATGTGTGGGTGGGTGGGTGTTCATCAGGTTTTGGGGCTGAAGAAACCCAGCCCTAGGGAACCTAGGTCCATTGGGTGGGGACTTGCAGCAGGGAGAAGTAGAGCTCCAAATGAAAACACAAGTGACACAAACAGTACATTGATAGAATTACAGAATCCCCTTCCCCAAAAGAGTAACCCAAATAAATGAGCATACTCCAAAGTAATGGGCAAATCTGGTAACATCAGGTGATATAGAAAACTATTTCTCTCAGGTGCTTGGCTGGTGGGCCTCGCTCACATGCTCAGGGTCTAACTGATCTCCATTTTGGGCGTCAGGAAGGAATTTCCCCCTGGGTCAGATTGGCAGGGATGCTGGACGTTTTACACCATCCTCTGCAGCATGGAGTGCAAGTCATTGCTAGGATCAGCTGGGTATCTCTCACCAAATCAATTTACTGCCATTGCAGGGGCCTCACATATTGATACTCCTCAGTGCTTCCTATTCGCTGCCTGTGGCACACAACTGTTTATTCTCCTGCGGGCGGTAACATTTTAGTCTAATCCAGGTTGTTGAGCTCAGTGCAGGAGTTACTGGTGACTTGTCATGTGTAGGGGGGTTAGACTGCATTATTTAGCTGTCCTGACTGGTCTTAACATCTACACATCTATGTTATGGCTACAATGTTGCCATGTCTGACCTGTGGTCACTCCAACCCACAGGTGCCCGCTCTTTCAAATCTAAGCACCTCCTAGTACTCAGGGAATGGCAGCAGCAGTGAAAGTCAATAGGGCGCTGGTGGGAGTAACTTTGGGGGCAGTCACTAGCCACAGAAAACTAAACCTCTCCCAATTCCCCTGACTGCTGCACATCAGGGTCTCTGGCCATATAGGAGACAGGCCAGCATCCCCAGTGGAAGGAATGAGCGGGGAATGGAAACACCCAGGAGGGGAAGTTGTGTGTTTCAGACATGTTGGTGTGTGGGTATCACTCAGACACATGCAATGTACCCACAAGCAGAGCAAGTTTAAACTGTAAAAATGCCCAACCAAGAGGAACGTGTTAGTCTCAGCACAAGTTCTGCTTTAACCCATTAGAAACAATTGCCACTGTCCTGTAATTATTGGGGCTGCTACGTGCCAGAGTACACCAAACCCCTGAGGTGTCAGTAGAGTGCCTGGTACACTGTCACTCAGAGGCAAGCACTGCAGGTGCTTCAGCAGCTAGGCCTTGTGGACGCTAGCCCTGGTGGGTCCCACTAACTGCTCAGACACATGGGGAAGGGGAAGGTTATTCACACACTGCATACTAGGTCCAGAGGCTTAAACAGTTACAGTTCACAGGGAGCAACAGCGGTAAATGTTTGGGTCTCTGGGGCTGTCCAGTCAAGAGTCAGGGCTCTTCAGGCCTAGTGCCTGGGGTGCCCTCTCCAGTCCATTCTCTAGTCAAGCAAATTGGAGCTTGCAGGTTTCCAGGCCAGCTTCACTTAGTGCCTCTCTTTGGGGCTGCTCTTCACTGGTTTCCTGCTCAGCTGCTTCTGCTCCCCCGTAAACCGCACACAGACCTGCAGCCAGATGTGAACTCTGGCAGTCACAGCCTGTTCCAAGTGTGGCTCTGCATACAGTTCCTGGGGATTTCCCTCTGCATCCAGCTCTCTGCAGCTCCTCACTTGCCATGCAGCCACCGCTTCCCACAATAGCTCAGCCACTTCCTGGATCAGGACCCTTCCCATTACCTGGCCAGAGGAAAGGGAAGTACAGTGGGCAGGGATCTGGTGGGGGTTGTAGTCCCATTCTTAGCTGATCCATCACAATCCCAAACATAGGCGGAAAGATTTTGCAAACAGAGAAGGTTTCTCCTCTCTACCGTATCAGATTATGATTCCCAAGGATTTTTGAGGTGACATCAATTGCCCCCTTTTGCTTAAAGAAACAGTGCTAAAGTCTGCATCTTCCTTTTCAGCTCCTTTCTTTTAACTAAAAACTTTATATAATACGGTTTTGGGGACACACTGATTCCCTATATTCTTTTACCTATTTAACCCCAAAAGATCCATGATATTTTACCAAAAC